>NC_140992.1:135535340-135571405 GCF_052327205.1 Somniosus microcephalus | reverse complement strand
ACGGGAAGAGAGGGGGAAGTAGAGAGAGAGAGAGGGAAGAGGAGACGGGGAGAGAGGGAAGAGAGAGAGAGAAATTTTTTGAGCTTCAGGCCTGCCTGCAGCGGGCCTGGAGAGCAGCCCCGAGTCCCCCCTGCGCGAGGTTGAGGAGGAGGGGGGGGGCACGGCGGCGGTTAGGGGATCACTTAATTTCCTACTGTTGCTAAACACAATTTAAAACTCAAATAAATTGTTATTTAATTCCCTAACACACAATTCAAATATTTACCTTAGTTTACCTTAGTTCCCTAACACACAGAAAGTGTGGGGAAAAAATCGTGAAAAATCAAGATGGCGGCCACTCACCTTGGTTCAGAACGATAAGGCCCGCCCACACACGCACCGATTGGTCGACCGTCAGGTCACCGAAGCGTAGGATTGGTCAATCGTCAAGTCACTCAACACTCAACTGTAGGATGGCACGCGCCAGGAACCCGCCGTACGATTGGTCGACCTGTCGCTAATGAGATGCTAATGAGCGGAATGTTGAACGTTTTTTGGATACCGCGGGCGCGATTTTTGTCCGGCCGAAACGTAAATACACCTATGACCGGTCCGTAATCGCAAGCTTTCTTTTGACGCGACGCGCGCGTCGGTACGCTCTATAACTTTCAAACGTATAGAGAACGGATATATATAAAGAATATGCAAATAGTTGAAAGTAAGAACTTACATTTATACAGCGCTTTCACGACCTAAGGACGTCCCAAAGTGCTTTAAAGCCAATTAAATACTTTTAGAAGTTCCATTTCAGGGTGTTTCATTATTGGTCATTTTTAAAATTTGTTCCTGGGATGTGGGCGTCGCTGGCAAAGCCAGCATTTATTGCCCATCCTTAACTGCCCTTGAGAAGGTGGTGGTGAGCCGCCTCCTTGAACCGCTGCAGTTCGTGTGGTGAAGGTACTCCCACAGTGCTGTTGGGGAGGGAGTTCCAGGATTTTGACCCAGCGACGATGAAGGATCGGCAATATACTTCTAAGCCAGGATGGTGTGAGACTTAGAGGGGAACTTGGAGGTGGCGGTGTTCCCATGCGCCTGCTGCCCTTGTCCTTCTAGGTGGTAGAGGTCACGGGTTTGGGAGGTGTTGCTGAAGAAGCCTTGGTGAGTTGCTGCATGCATCTTGTAGATAGTACACACTGCAGCCACGGTACGCCGGTGGTGGTGGGAGTGGATGTTTAAGGTGGTGGATGGGGTGCCAATCAAGTGGGCTGCTTTGTCCTGGATGGGGTTGAGCTTCTTGAGTGTTGTTGGAGCTGCACTCATCCAGGCAAGTGGAGAGTATTCCATCACACTCCTTACTTGTGCCTTGTAGATGGTGGAAAGGCTTTGGGGAGTCGGGAGGTGAGACACTCGCCGCAGAATACCCAGCCTCTGACCTGCTCTTGTTGCCACAGTATTTATGTGGCTGGTCCAGTTAGGTTTCTGGTCACGCAAAGTAACCAATTTTGTATATTTACCTATTCTAAGCTGCCATTCAGCTGCAGACATATCCGATTTTAATTAGTTAGACAAAGGCCAGATTCCTTAGATTGTTCATTCATTTCCTATTCCAGCACCCAAATTAGAATAAGAGACATCTTTTCTGATCTGTTGTTCAAAGTTCTACATGTACTGTTTATTGAGACACGGTGCCACATGAATATTAGCCAGTTAGGATTGTAGCCATGACAAATTCAACCCTAACTGGTGCCATTCCTTAATGAGGATAATTTGCTGGTCCGAGCATGTATGAATCTTTGTCTGTCTTGGCTTCTCTTCTTTCTTTGTCAGTTCTGAGAATTACAGTATCAACATTTTAGGTTTTCTCAGAAATCTGTCGTGCGGTATAGAAGGACAATCTTCCTGCAATTCCCTGGCAAAGATGGGAGGTTCAGAACATTCCTTCTTTGTAAGACTTCATCAAAGGTGACTTGAGAGGGGTTGTAATGATATCAGCAAATAGTGATGATATTTGTCTGTGTTTGATTACTTATGCCTTACAGCATATTTGTCTGTGTTTTTGATTCCTTGTGCCTGACCAGCAGAGGTCATGTGAGAGACAAGCAGTCCAGAGGAGTTTTACTTTGTTTCATTCTAGATGCATCACAGCATAGTGTGTTCTGTAAAAAGCTGTAGAAAGTCTTGAACAAGACTTTAGATTAAACAACATTCTCTTTCAGAAATGAGTCTTTATTGAACCCAAAAAGAAATCAATACAGGGGTATATACAATTATGAAGGGGTTTGATAGGATAGATGTAGAGAAGATGTTTCCACTTGTGGGGAGACCAAAATTACAGGCTATAAAAATAAGATGGTCACTGTCCATCCACCTGTGAAAGCTCAAGGAAAGGTTATCAATTTTAATGCTAATCACCTCTCCTCTTTATCTAATGCTGCTTGAACTGCTCCCTCGAATAGGATTTCACACTGGAGTGGTGCAAACAACCAGACATTGGTATTCCAAAACCCGATGTAATCCTGTTCCTTCATCTTACCCCTGCGGCAGCCATGAAGCGAGGGGGCTTTGGCAACGAGCGGTATGAAAACCTTGATTTCCAGGAGCTGGTGCTTCAACAGTTTGGAAAACTGATGAAAGACGAGAGTCTAAACTGGAAGGTATGGGCAGGGTGTCTCCGATGGGCCGCGGTTTTACAAAGGAAGGGGAAGGGGGAGGGGGCGCCAATGACGGGCCCAAGCGAGTAGTGTCAATTGTCACTAAGAAGTGAAATGATTGAGGGGGGGTATCACCCATGGGCTTTATTGGGGAATAACACTGAAAGCACTTTGCACTACACTGACCAGTTAGTTGAGAGAGGCTTATCGGGGTGATAGCCTGTATGAAAATGGATATAGAGCCCAATAAAGTTAAAGCTATGCTGGTTAATGTTTTACCAGAAACCTGTCTCATTCAGAGCCAATGTCCACTTCGTATATGCTGCTCAGGGATTGAATAGGAACTACCCAGCAGCATAATAGCTGCTGCATCTGTCCCATTTCCCAAACTTCTGCCCTCACCCCTTCCCCCCCTCCCTCCCAGAACCACGATCGGGTTCCCCTTGTCCTCACCTTCCACCCCACCAGTCTCCACATTCAACGGATCATCCTCCTCCATCTCCAGCGTGATCCCACCGCCAAGCAATCTTCCTGTCCCCACCACTTCAGCATTCCAAAGGGACAGTTCCCTCCGCGACACCCTGGTCCACTCCTCAATCACCCCCAACACCCACTCCCCTTCCCGTGCAAGCGCAGGAGATGTAACACCTGCCCTTTTACCTCGTCCCTTCCCACCGTCCAGGGTGCAACACTCCTTCCAGGTGAAACTTGTACTTCTTGCAATCTAGTATACTGTATTCACTGCTCACAATTTAGTATACTGTATTCGCTGCTCACAATTTAGTATACTGTATTCACTGCTCACAATTTAGTATACTGTATTCACTGCTCACAATTTAGTATACTGTATTCGCTGCTCACAATTTAGTATACTGTATTCGCTGCTCACAATTTAGTATACTGTATTCGCTGCTCACAATTTAGTATACTGTATTCACTGCTCACAATGCGGTCTCTTCCACATTGGGGAGCCCAAACGCAGATTGGGTGGTCGCTTTGCTGAACACCCCCCGTTCAGTCCGCAAGCGTGACCCTGAGTTTCCGGTCACCTGTCACTTTAATTTTCTGCTGCACTCCTACTCTGACCTCTCGGTCTTCGGCCTCCTGCACTGTTCTAATGAAGCTCAACGGAAGCTCGAGGAACAGCACCTCATCTTTCTATTAGGCACTTCACAGCCTTCCGGACGCAACAAAGAGTTGAATAATTTCAGATCGTAACCACTGCCCCCATTTTTTGGGACAGCAGCTGTTAATGATTCTGCTATTGCCATTTACCCCTCCTCTAGACCCATCTATTGTTTCTTTACTTATACCATTACCATCCCCTTTAATTGCACCGGCATCCCTTTTGTCATTTAATCTCTCCTGCCTTCCACCCTATCACAGACCTTCTCTTTCGTTCTTCCAGCACTTTATTATTTCAGATTTCCAGCATCTACAGTATTTTGCTTTTGTAATTGCTTCTCTATTGTTCTTTAATTCTAACCAAATAAATTCTGTCTTTGAACCCACAAATAAATCATCCCTTTCTAGTGCTGTAACATTGTCTTTGATCAATACTCCCTCCTTTTGTTCCATTCCTTTCTTTCCTTGTAGCCAGGAATATTAAGTTCCCATTCATCCCCTTCTTTGAGCCAGGTCTCTGTTATTGCCACTTGTGCCTGTAGCTCACCTACGCTACATGGATTTATGTACATGCACTCCAAACCCATCTTAGACTGCTTTGGATTTGCTCCTGTCTGATCCCTCCTATTTCTGAACTATTCTTTACTCTAGTGCTATTTGCTTCTCCCAGTCCTCTGTGCACCTTGTATCTCCTCTCCAATGTTTCATCCTGGTGCCTCGCCTCCAGTGAAATTAATTTAAACCCTTCCCCACAGCACTAGTTAACCTTCCCGCGAGGACATTGGTCCCAACCCTGTCCATCTTGTACAGGTCCCTCCTGCCCCAAAGCTGGTCTGAATGCCCCAGGAATCTAAAGCCCTCCCTCCTGCACCATTTCTCCAGCTATGCATTAACTTGTCTTATCTTACTGCTCTTCTACTCACTAGCACGTGGTACTGGGAGTAATTCCGTGATTACTACCTTTTTTGAAGTCCTGCTCTTGAACTTCCTCCTTAGCTCCTGAAACTGTCTGTCAACCCTCTTCCTACCTATGTCATTGGTTCCCACATGGAGCACGGCTTCCGAACATTCCCCTCTTCTACCCGCCGCCCGTTCAGCGATGTCCTTTACCCTGGCACCAGGAGGCAACATACCACGCGGGACGCACGTCAGCAGCTGCAGAAACGCCTGTCTATCCCCCGACTATCGAATCCCCTATAACCACTGCATTTCTACACTTTGCTGTGCCCCCCGTGCTGTCTTTTGCCCCACAGTGCTGTGGATGTGTTCGAGACTGCATTCCCCAAGGTGTCGTCACCCTCACCGGTATACAGCACTGAAAATGTTTGAGTGCGCTGCACCCCCAGAGGATTCTGGCCCTGCCTGTCTCCGCCTACCCTGCCCGATAGCCACCCACTTACTCTCCTCCTGAACTCTCTGTATCTGCGGGGTGACCACCTCCTGGAACGTGCGCTCTGGGAAATTCTCCGCCTCCTGTACGCCCTGCAGTGACTCCAGCCGCTGCTCAAGCTCAGAAACCTCGAGCAAGAGTTCGAGCAACTGGAGGCACTTCCTGCACACGTGGTTATCCAGGACACATGAAGCATCCTGGAGTTCCCACATGACACAGGAATTGCAGGCAACGGATCTCGGCTGTCCCATCATTTTACTTAAAAGTCTATCAACTTAGTCATATACATGTATGTCTCTTATATAAAATGTTTTTAGTGCGTGGAGGCGATGAACGTGATGGTTATAATAGCACCAGTGAAGGGCCCGGACTGTGCTGCCTATGAAGGACACAGACTCCGCAGCCTATTCTCTGGTTGTATGAGAGCTCAGTTTTCACATTATTACATGTTTTATTTTATCCCTTTTACTGCATCATAGAATGATAGAGCACAGAAGGAGGCCATTCGGCCCATCGTGCCTGTGCCCGCTCTTTGGTAGAGCTATTCAATTAGTTCCACTCCCCTGCTCTTTCCTCACAGCCCTGTAAATATTTTCCCTTCGAGTATTTATCCAATTCCTTTTTGAATGTTGCTATTGAACCTCCCTTTCAGGCAGTGCATCTAGATTACAACAACTCGTTGCATAAAAATGTTTTCCTCATGTCACCTCTGATGAAAGAACCAATCACCTTAAATCTGTGGCCTCTGGTTACTGACCCTTCTGACACTGGAAACAGTTTCTCCTTATTTACTCTAATTACTCAAAACCCTTCAAAATTTAACTTTATTTTAACTTTATTTAAATAAAACAGGTGTTGGATGCTTCTCAATGTATTGAAGATTTACACCAGGCGATAATGTCTAAGGTGCAGAAAACCATAGAGAAAGCTGAGGAGGAGCCGCTCGGAGAACTCTGGAAATAAGATCTTTCTTTCCTGCACACGGTGAGAGATTTGGGGGACCAGGAGGTTATCACTCTCACCCCACATTCAACTCCATTTTCCAGATTCACCTGGTGTATTCTACTACCTGCTGCTGTGGAAGGACTTGGTTCCGCTGCCTAGCCTTTTAAAGGGGGGATATTCAGATGGACAGTGTTATCCCTTTTTATGAAAATCAAAGCGATCCAATAATATATATATATATATATATAAGAAAAATCAAACTGAATCTTTGTAACTTAGTGGTCACAAATCTTCCTCGTTCAGTTTTCTCCGACCTCCGACACCTCCTGACTCGGACTACAGTGCAGTTCTACTGTACCACTTCACTCCAGCCTTCCTGATGTGTGAGCATTGTTAAGTGGCAGTTTAGCCACAGGGGTAGGTGCTTCACAACTGGGTCTGATCATCTTCATGTACCCTCACTCCCAGTCCTGGATCCCAGAGAGCAACCAGGAGCGGGTACTCCAGCTTCAAACCCGTCCGGGCCCTGAGCCCTCGCTGCTGCTGAGCTTGAGTAGAGACCAGTTTCCAGTAACTCCTACAGGGCATATTGTTACCTGTTCTTTCTGCACGACTTAACCTGCTTTAATGGCCCCAGCGATCCCCAGCCCATGGTGTGGGAAAAGGAATCCAAAACCGTTCGTGACTCTGGTGGAATGCATATGCATGGTGCTGGCAGACTCTCACTGAGCCTGATTCCCGATGGCTAAATAACCTACAACATGCTTTCTGAGCTTACACCTGAAAAAAGACCATGGGCCAGAATTTGCAGTAGGTAATAACTGCACACTAACAGCGTTTGGTGTTATTACCCCTTTTGAAACTGGCGCAACTTCAGAATGTAGTGCATGCGCATCTAAATACGGAAATCCTGAATTTGCGGTCAGACATTCACTGCTCTGACACTGGCTGTGCTGTGGATTCCCCACCCACCCCCATAGCCGGTAATCTGAAACTGATGAAAACTTGGACTTTTTCCACGGTAATAGCTCTGTTAAATACCCCATTAAAAGTTGGACTTTGTTAAATTAGGTGTAACTGGGGTTTCAACTGTATATTGACTGCTAAACAAACGTTATGGCCCTGAAAAACTCATTTTAATTTTGTGGAGTGTCAAATTTGTCCATTTTGATAAATGACAATTTTTAAGCAACTTTTTAGAAAACATTGTTTTTTAAAGTTTGTTCATGATTATTTTTGGTTCTACCTTATCCCTGAGTGCCCCAATCTTTGTTTTGCTCTCTAACATTTTTAAAAAGGACAGGCTAAAAGGAGGTTCTCATTTCCTGTCTGTGAGAATTCTACATGGTGATTGGCTGCTTGTTGACATCACAGCAGATCGCATTAGGGAGTCTCCATTTTATATTAGACTGAAATCACTTGCGTGTCAAAGTCAAGCTTCTCGCCACAGAGATCACAAGACAGTGAAGGGCTACTGCTACCTGTGGGACTGTGTTCCAGTATTCAGGAGGAGGAAAGGAATTGGGGGAGATGCAAGTTTGTGTGTTTTGATTTTCACTCCAGTGAACCATGTAACATTCCTGATTGATTTTTATTACAGAAATATGTTCACTTCTAGTCACACCTGGTTTCGAATGTAGTTTCTGTGAATATAGCTATCTCATTCTATGTTGATCATTCTATCTCCCCTCCTTTATGCAGATAAAGAGCGAATGTTTCTCAGAAAGAGGCAGAGTTTGCAACAGAAGAAGTGGACTGACTGGATTGATCTTTATATTGTGTGCTGGGTGAACAAATGGCAGGAATCTGGCTGCCCCGTATGTTCTTTCCAGGCATCAGTAGAGTTGGAATTCACTGACACCAACATTCACCGTTGTGCTTTCTTCCCTGTGATTGATCAATCCTGTTCACTCAGCCTCAGTTAACTGGGGAGTATGACCAGTGGCTGATAATCTATTTCCCTTGAGTTGTGATTAAGCATTTCACTGTTGGAATATGGAAGTGTGGATCTCCACTTGTTACAAACCTACAATGTTTAGCTTTTAATCAAAATGGAAGTGCGGCCAAGGTTTCAGATCATTTTATGAATGCACGTTGATGGTAAACCCCCTTTTATACAACAATTACTCAGAAGAGGTTTTAAACATGTTTCCCTGTTACATTATAAAACAGAATAATTACATTTTGAAATAAATAATGTGTGCTAGATAAATGGAATACTGTCTGGGGATGTGAAATAGCCAGAGATGATCTCTATTCATTTCACATTCTGTTCTGCGTCCCAGAGATGAATCTTAGTGACCGACTCTAGTATTTTTCCAAGCTCTGGGGAGTATGTGTTGTTTAAGTGCAGTGATATTTTAGACTTTGTTGAAACCCCAAAAAACTTGAGCGGTGAGCTCTTGTGAACAATTGACTTGGTCTCTAACCCTCGCTGACTTCATACAGGACTCGTACTAGATCCTGATACAAGCACAGCCTGCAGCAGAATCGCTTGGGCTGGGAGTGTGCAGAGCAGCCTCTGTTCCGTATGCAACTTGAGCTTCTGCAGGAATCATTCTGGATACCTGTGACAATGCCATCAATCTCAGTCTTCTATCCAATGTGAATGCCACACACAGGAGTTACTACTGCAAACATTACTGGATTCAGAATGGAGGTCTGTACTCATTTAATATCTCATATATGCCCTCTGACTCCACAAGATCATCTTTATTGTCCCTTCCTTTGACTAATTGCGTGTTTATAACTTTTGAGTTTCCTTTTATGTTAGCCGCTAATCTATTCTCATACTCTCTCTTTGGCCCTCTTACTCCCTTTTTTTAGATTTCCTCTGTACTTTCTATACTCAGCTTGGTTCTCCACTGTATTATGAACCTTACAATTGTCATAGGTCTCCTTCTAACCTCTATAAATTTAGTCATCCAGGGAGCTCTTGCTTTGGATGTCCTTTCTTTCCCCTCATGGGAATGTGTCTATTCTGTACCCAAATCATCTCTTTGAAGGCCTCCCATTGTTCAATTACTATTTTGCCTACCAATTCTTGATTCCAATCCACCTGCGCCAGATCCCTTTTCAACTCACTGAAGTTAGCCCTCCTCCAGTTATGTATTTAGCCATTCTGGGTATTTGTGAACAGCACTTGATTGTACTATACCAATTTGTTATTTAACAACTAGGCTGAGGTGGTTATTCTGCTTGGAGTGATGTATCCTTACTGTCTCAATGGATCATTATTTGCATATGTAGTCAGAAAATTGTTTTTTTTTGCTCTCATGAGCTCCAGTTTATAATTTGAATAAATGAGCCATTGGACTGGAGCATTGCTTAAAGTTCTTTTCTCGCTCATTAGGATAAATTTTAAGCCGTGGGTGGTAATCTGTCCACCCATGGTGGAACCCACCAATTGTCATTCCATTGAAATTCTCCAGCTTACACCCTGGGGGCTGAAGGTGAAAATGTACCTCATTGTGTTTGGAATATTGTGCAGCAGGGGTGAGGAATAGGTAGATCACAGCTGTTGGTATGGGTGTTAGACAGAACTAAACAATCCCTGCCACCAATCAAGTCAAAGCTCTGCAACATCCACTCGTGAATGGTGGTGGATAGTTAAGTAACCAACAGGAGGAGGAGGCTCCATGACCATCCCCATCCTCAACAATGGCAGAGCCCAGCACGTGAGTGCAAAAGACAAAGCTGAAGCATTTGCAACCATCTTCAGCCAGAAGGGCCGAGTAGATGATCCCTTTAAGTTGCGAGGTCGCGCAATGCTCTGAAGCTCCCACACAGCTGGCTCACCAGCTTTTAAATAGGAAAATGCGTGGTATTTTGATTGGGCCACACAACCCAAAAAAATTAAAAGGGAACATTTGCTTCCCCACCATCACAAATGTTAGTCTTCAGCTAATTCGATTCACTCCAAGTGATGATGAAACAGCTGTGTGCAAATGCTATGGGTTCCGACAACAAAAAGGCTAATAGAATGTTGGCCTTTAGCTTGAGAGGACTGAAATATGCTTCAGTTGTAGAGAGCTCTGGTTAGACCCCATCAAAAGTACTGTGTTCAGTTCTGGACATCACACCTGGAAGGATATATTGGCGTGCAGCAGATGCACCAAAATGATACCAGGGCTTAAAGGGTTAAGTTATGAGGACAGGTTGCATAGGCTTGATTTATATTCCCTGGAGTTTATACGGTTGAGGGGTGTTAAAAAGGATTCAATTACCACTATTGGCATACTCCCAATCATCAGCAAAGTAATGGAAGGAGTCATCAGCAGCAATATTTACTTATCAATAACCTGCTAAAAACTCACTCCAATCTACCACCCTCTGAACTTTCAGCACTCCGTTCTCTCCAATCCAACCCTAACATAGTCATTAAACCTACTGCCAAGGGTGGTGGTGTGGTTTGGCAAACCGGCCTCTACTGTGTGGAAGCTGAACACCAACACCTCCTCCTACCTCCCCCTGGACCATGACCCCACTACCAAACATCAAGCCATTATTTCCAAGACTGTCACTGACCTCATCTCCTCTGAAGATCTTCCTTCCATGGCTGTCAACCTCATAGTCCTCTAACCCTGCTTCTACCTCCTTTCCAAGATCCACAAACAGGGCTGCCCTGGTAGACCCATCGTTTCAGCCTGTTCTTGCCCCACGGAACTGATTTCTTTCTATTTCGACTTTTTTTTCTCCCCTTGTTCAATCTCTTCCCACCTACATTCGTGACTCTTCCGATGCCCTCCACTACTTTAACAGTTTCCTGGCCCCAACTGTCTCCTTTTCACTATGGATGTCCAATCCCTCTACACCTCCATCCCCCAACAGAATGGCACTCCACTTCTTCCTTGAACAGAGGCCCAACCCATCCCCTTCCACCACCACCCTCCTCTGCCTGGCTGAACTTGTTCTCACATTGAACAACTTCTCTTTTGACTCCACTCACTTCCTCCAAAGTTGCAATGGGAACCCACATGGGTTCTAACTATCCCTGCCTTTTTGTGGGACATGTGGAACACTTTGTTCCAGTCCTACTCAGGTCCCCTCCCTTACCTCTTTTTCTGGTACATTGATGACTATTTGTGCCATTTCCTGCTCTCGCCCTGAACTAGAAAATTTAATTCACTTTGCTTCCAATTTCCACCCTTCCCTCACCGTCACATGGTCCATCTTTGACTCTTCCATTCCTCGACTTCTCTGTCTCCATTTCTAGGTTCAGTGTTTGTAAGGTAGATTTTCCATGGAATCAACCAGACCTTCCAGAGGGTGATGGGGTTAGAGAAACCAGGCAACAAGTGTTCTTGTACCTAACCCAAGGGGACATGTTTCTCATAGGAATATAAAAGGAGGATGGATCAAACCCATCCCATTCAAACACTGTGCAACCTTCAGGGAAGAGACAAAGAAAACAGCAGCTAATTCAGGAAAAAACTCTGGGAAGTTCCTCAGACTTCCTAAACCAAAGCAAGTTCCAAGAGACTGATAGCTGGCATTATGAGTAATGGACTAACTGGCAACTTGCCCTCTATAACCAGAAATGCCTTTTTTACTTTGGAGCTTGTCAAGTTCCCTTTGAAAGGACTGTAGCAAACCCATATCACGACATTTCCCTCAGAGTATAGTGCTCTTCGTTTCACACTTGATGATCCTAGTAATACTATTCTAAATCTTCCCTAATGTCACCTCACACTGCTTGTGAACCCTTGATGAATTATTGACTATTACCCAGAACTGTCTCTTAATCAGTTACCTTTAACAGGTTTCACAGCTTGTTATAAACATGCCTGAACCTTTCCACCCCAAAATGCATGACACTGTATTTGGCCACATTGAAGGACATTAGCCACCTACAGGTCCTTCCCATAACTGCCTAAATCAGCCTATAACCTTTTGATTTGATCTGAATCATTAACCTGTGGTCCACATTTTTCTATTAACAAATTAATATTTTCATTAATGATTTGCATGAATGTGTTGGCCCAAACATGGAGCCTTGTCGAACTCCACTCATGATCAGGCCCCATTAATAACAGCCTTCTGCCTGTGACATTTAAACTAGTTACCTATGCAGCACATCTGTGCTTGATCGCAAAGGCTCTAATCTTTTCCAATAGTCTCCTCTGCGGCATTTTGTCAAAAGATTTTTGGAAATCAAGTTACAGATGAGCAGGACTGCCATTATCCACTATTCCAGTCACTTTTCAAAGAACTCAACCAGGTAGTGAGGCAAATCCTCTGTAACCACTGAACACTCCAAGTGATTGTAAATCACATGCCTTGTAAGGCAATGCAGCATTTTTAACTGAGTGCAGATGACATTGTTGAGTTTGGATTTCAGGGCATTGCAGCAAAGCCCAGTCCTGTCCAGATTCAATGTTCACACAAGTACTGTCCAGCAGGAGTTTTTTTTTAAAAGAATGATCTTGATTATGAACTCTTGATTCCTGCACTCTCCCAG
Organism: Somniosus microcephalus; assembly: GCF_052327205.1. Classification (NCBI taxonomy): domain Eukaryota; kingdom Metazoa; phylum Chordata; class Chondrichthyes; order Squaliformes; family Somniosidae; genus Somniosus; species Somniosus microcephalus. The sequence goes on along the minus strand of NC_140992.1, from coordinate 135,558,855 downwards.
CTCATCCAGGTACAGCGAGACCAATTGTAATTTTGCTAAGATACCAATAGCTTTCTGGCTCTAAAACTGTTAAAGTATACTCTTGAAACAACTCCAATTAATTGTTTTAAAACTTTTACTTCAGCTTTGCCTCTTCCTTGTTTTCTACTCAGTTATTTTACATTTTTACTCTCCTATGCTTGCACGTAGTTTGCCAGTTTACAGTATTGCAAGAGGGGAGGATGCTGGGATGTACATGTGGGATGGGGTGCACAAACACAATGAGAGAATTTAGAAAGGTTTATCAGAAATCTCTCCCCAGACAGAAAAGGAGATACGGTATATCCCAAAATATATATATATGTAAGCCCCAAGTTCTGGATGAGCAGAAATTTTCTCCAATTAAGTTAAGTCCAATTAAAGTTATGATTTTCTGTCCCCGCCACAAACTCCGTTCCCTAACCAAACCCTCATCCATACCTTTGTTACCTCTAGACTGATCTATTCCAACGCACTCCTGGCTAGCCTCCCATATTTTACCCTACATAAACTTGAGGTCATCCAAAACTCGGCTGCCCAAGTCCTAACTAGCACCAAGTCCCGTTCACCCATCTCCCCTGTGCTCACTGACCTACACTGGCTCCCGGTTAAGCAATGCCTCGATTTCAAAATTCTCATCCTGGTTTTCAAATCCCTCCACGGCCTCGTCCCTATCTCTGTAATTTCCTTCAGCCCCACCCCGATATCTCTGCGCTCCTTTAATTCTGCCCTCTTGAGCATCCCTGATTGTAATCACTCAACCATTGGTGGCTGTGCCTTCTGTAGCCTAGGCCCTAAGCTCGAATTCCCTGCCTAAACCTCTCCGTCTATCTTTCCTCCTTTAAGACGCTCCTTAAAACCTACCTCTTTCACCTGCCCTAATTTCTCTTTGTGGCTCTGTCAAATTTTTTGTCTTATAATAGGCCTGTGAAACACCGTGGGACGTTTTGCTATGTTAAAGGCGCTATATAAATACAAGTTGTTGTTGATTTTAACTTGGGGTGTGGGTGGTGGGGGGGGCGGTGCGGGAAGGGCCAATGACAGCGTTGGCGCGAAGCTTAACTCCTGGGCCTCATTACCTTGTTCCAGACTGGACTCCCACCCACATCCGGCGGGAATGGCGAGCAGGATTTTGCCTGTAAGGTTGCTGCTGGGGACCCGGGGGAACAGTCCCGGCATAAGCTAATTCGTATGGGGTGGCGGGGGAGAGACCTGGGCAGGGGAGGCTCAAAGCTTCCTTGTGGGGCCCAGAAGAGCATTCCTGCTTCTTAAGAAAAAGTTAAAAATTGAATTTGGGCCAGACTGTTAATGCAGGGGATCAGGGATTGTTCAGCTAAAGTGCTCTTCAATGAGCTGAAGAACTCTGGCTCCAGGGAGGTGCTGGACCCTCCCGTTTCCTTGCCACCCTCGGTCATCAGTTTCCTCTCCATCATCATCATGCTGAAGGTCCACGTCCAATGGCAGCCTTGTGTGTTTATGTTGCACACTGCAAAACACAATTATACAGGAGGACACCTCTTGTAAGCTGTATGGAAGGAAGCTAACAGGCAGCCGAATCGTTGCTCAAGGACTCCAATGGTCTGCTCAGTGAGGACTCCAGTTAAGCCATGGATTGGATTGTAACGCAGTTTGGTTGCTGAACGTGGGTTGCTGAGAAGAGACTCGAGCCATGTGTGCAGAGGAGACCATAGTCCTCAAACATCCAGCCTCGCGCTCCCTCTGCAGGGTCAAAGAGTGGGGGATGGAAGATTGGCGCCAGATAAAAGCATCGTGGCAGCTGCCAGGAAAGTAGGCACAGTTCAGGCTGCTGCTCACACAGCAGTTGCACACTAATGGAGTGGAAGCGCTTGTGCTTGGTGAAGGCAGTGGGGTCAGGGTGCAGGGCGATATGGGAACAGTCAATGACACCATGCACTTGGGAGAAACCTGCAATCTCTGAACCCGAACCCTATTCTGTTGCTTTTGGAAAGTGATGCTCTTGGTATTAGTCACCTGTTTAATGCAAGCAGGGACTACAGACTGACTGATGTGATGGATTATCTCCAATGGCATCCTGGAAGGTGGAGTTAAAAAGGGGAGAATTAACATTGCGCCTTTCACGACCTCAGGATATCCCAAAGCAGTTTACAGCCAATGAAGTACTTTTGAAGTCACTGTTCTAATGTAGGAAACACGGCAGGCAACTTGCGCACAGCAAGCTCCCACAATCAGCAATGAGATAACGACCAGATAATCTGCTTTAGTGATTTTGGTTGAGGGAGAAATATTGTCCAGGACACCACAGAGAACTTCCCAGCTCTTCTTCGAAATAGTGTCATGGGATCTTTTATGTCCACCAGAAAGGACAGACGGGGCCTCGGTTTAACGTCTCATTCAAAAGGTGGCACCTCCGACAGTGCAGCACTCCCTCAGTACTGCATTGAAGCATTAGCCTAGATTACATGGAGTGGGACTTGAACCCACAACCTTCTGACTTGAAGACGAGGGCGCTACCCACTGAGCCACAGCTTACACCTTTGCTAGGAAGTAAATGCACTAATTGTTGTTATTTCAGCCAAGGCATAATGGTCTCAAACATTATTAAATTAAGCCTACACCAATACAGCACACGGAGGAGGGAGTGCGAGAGAATAACTGGGCACTCTGTTATACCTTTGATAAGACATCAGGATACGCCAAACCAAATGGTATCGGAACATGCAGGGGTCAGTCAGCATCTGAAAGAGAAAGACAGGCAAACACCAAGTGGAATCCTAAATTCTGATGGCAGAGGTTTTTTTTGGTATCAGTCTTTGCAACACATGATGCGAAATTGTCAACGTGGATGCATAGTCCGTCCTATCAAGAAAAAAAAAGAAATCTCAGAACAGACGAGGCTGCTGGCCCTGATGGCATCCACCCGAAAGAGCTCCAAGCAATGGAGGCTTTGCTCTGCTCGCTGGGGTCTGGGCTTGTTCCTATGGACTGGGGAGAGGTGCTCAGTCATGTGGTGCCAATATTTTAAAAAGGCGCTAAGCCAGAACCAGAAAATTATAGGCCCATTAGCTCAATTTCAGTTATCGGCAAGCTGTTAGAAGGGATCATTACAGATACACAGTATGACCACTTGGACAGAGAAGGGGTTATTTGAGACTCAAAATGGCTTCTGGAAAAGAAGGACCTGTCTTACCAACCTGGCTTAATTCTTTGAGGAAGTTACTAGGTTGGTGAGTAGCGAGTCTGGTAGTATTCCCACCTCTGAGTCAGAAGGGGAAGGGTTCGAGCTCTGCTCCAGACAGCCCCGGCGAGTGGAGACTGGAATATGGTCTCTAAATACTGGGTTTACCTCCAGTTGGGAACTTGTGTCTGAACAGAGTGACCACTGGCTCAGTGATAGTGTTTCCACCTCCTCGCCATAAGGGTTGGGCTTGGGCCCCACTCCAGACAGCCCTGGCGAGCGGAGACCGGAGCAGCGGCACGGAATACTGGGTTGACGTCCAGCGGGGGTACTTGTGTCTGATGAGGGCAGGTGTCCCCCACCTCCATCGTAAGGGTAGGTGGGGCTTTTTAAACTTTGGTTGCAACCCATCTAGAAGGTAAAAACCACGAGGAAGGAAACGGGAAACCACCTCAGCTACTCTTCCCTAGTAAATGTCATCAGCTGTGGCTCAGTGGGTAACACACTCGCCTGGGTCAGAAGGTTGTGGGTTCAAGTCCCACTCCAGGGACTTGAGCACAATGCTAGGCTGACTCTCCAGTGCAGTGCTGAGGGAGTGCTGCATTGTTGGAGGTGCCGTCTTTCAGATGAGACGTTAAACAGAGGCCCATTCTACTCTCGGGCGGATGTAAAAGATCCCATGGTACTATTTCGAAGAAGAGTAGGGGACTTATCCCCAGTGTCCTGGCCAATACTTCTCCCTCAACCAACATAACCAAAACAGATTATCTGGTCATTATCACATTGCTGTTAGTGGGAGCTTGCTGTGTGCAAATTGGCTGCCGCATTTCCCACATTACAACAGTGACTACACTTCAAAAGTACTTCATTGGCTGTAAAGCGCTTTGAGACGTCCAGTGGTCGTGAAAGGCGCTATAGAAATGCAAGTCTTTCTTTCAAGTGGTTCAAAAATCTCGTGTGCGAGACTTGAGTTAGGACCTGCGCTGGGCCAGAACACGATGGACGGATGACTGGGTTGGTGGTTGTAGGTACCCCAACTGATGCTGGATTTTCAAACAAGGTGCCATACAATAGGCTACTTAATGTGCTAGAGCCCTGTTGGATTAGTGGGCAGATTTGGGATTGGATGAGGAATTAGTTGCATTCTTGTGGACAGAAAGTTGTTATTCATGGCAGTGGTTCTGCACGGGAACCGGTTACTAGTGGAGTTCGGCAGGGATTACTGTTAGGGCTGTTGCTCTTCACCATCTTTATCAGTGATCTGGATGACTGTGTTAGGGGACTACCTGCAAGTTTGTGAAGGTATTAGCACCTTAGATGAGAAATAGATTACAGGCAGATCCAGATGCGATGGAGTAATAAACCCACATCTGGCAGATGTCATTTCACAGATAAATGTAGTGCTGTGAACATGGGAAGGGCCAACACCAAGCACGTGTACACAATGCAGGGTTGCGTGCTCAAGCTGTTGCGTGGGAGATGGGCCGAGGTGTAATAGTACACAAATCTCTCTAAAGGTCACAACCAGTACCACAAGGCTGTTGGAAAAGCAAACAATGTTGGGATGAATTGCCAGCACGATTAAATACAAAACAAAAAAGTTGTTTAAGAACCTGGCTAGACCTCAGTTAAAATAGAGATTGCGTGGCTGGTTAATCAGTGATGGTTTGCACTGAAAGCTCGTGCCCAGGTACAAAAAGCAATCAGAAAAGCTCCTGGAATGTTGGCCTTTATCTCTAGGGGCCTGGAATACCAGGGGGAGGAAGTGATGCTTCAGCTGTACAGAACCTTGGTCAGACCCCATCTGGACACTGCGTTTAGTTTTGGGCACCGCACCTCAGGAAGGATATATTGGTCTTGGAGGGGGTACAGCCAATGCTCCCTGTGGGCTGCACTTTGTTCTGTGCAGCCTGTTTCTTTTAATGTGCGCTCCCTTTAAGTTGCTGCGAATGCGCGGTATTTACATTGTAAAAGCCGGCGAGTGGCCTGCACGGGACCTTGCACATTACTGCGTGGCTGCGCGTGCACCTTACAGGAACATTGGGTACAGCACAGATTCACCAGAATGATACCAGGGCTTGAATGATTAAATTATGAGGACAGGTTGAATAAACTTGGCTCGAGTTTAGAAGGTTGAAATGATCTAATTGAGGTGTTTAAAGTGATAAAAGGATTCGATGAGAGTAGATACAGAGAACCTATTTGCTTTGGTGCGAGAGCCCAGAACAAGGCGGCATAACCTTAAACTTAGAGCAAGGCATTTAGGAGTGAAATCAGGAGGCACTTTTTCCACATAAAGGGTAGTGGAAATCTGGAATTTTCTCCCCCAAAAGGTTATGGTTGCTGGGAGTCAACTGAAGCTTTCAAGACTGAGAGTGATAGATTTTTCTTGGGTAAGGGTATCAAGTGATATGGATCAAAGGCGGGTAAATGAGGTACAGATCAGCTACGATCTAATTGAATGGCGGAGCAGAATCGAGGGGCTGAAAGCCCTCCTGTTCCTATGAGAAATTACCTAGTTTTTTGAAATGTTGATTTATGTAAATTTGCAGACTGGGAAAGGAAATAAAGCTAATTTTAAATGGCCGAATTATCAAAGAAATTTGGTTCCAGTTGAAATTCAAATAAGCATTGGTTTAGGGGTTTGGCAGGTGTGAAACCCGAATGAGTGTTTATTAGTTCGCCCCGCCAGGACTTTGTAGAATGCCTTTCATCTTGGCCGTTGAAACCCTATTTAATCAGAGTTGGGGGATTTCGCTGCTTTGATTGTCTATTTCCACATGAGGCGAAGAGGGGTCGTGTGGGGTTCGCTGCTCACATAATATTTCAGAGACTGAGTTAAAAGATTTTGGAAAGAACTACAAAGATTTGAGATTTTTTTTTGGAACAGTTTAAGCATCAACTAATTACTTGCTGTGTCTCCATGTTGTGGTATAATTACCTCACTTGTAAATAAATTACAACTACAGGTACTGTATTAGTTTAGCCTGAACAGTATGGTTATTTACTGCCCAGCGCAGTTGGCTATAAGACAGCCCACATGATCCCTGGTGCAAAGCACCACAGCAATCGGTAATCTTGTGGCACACACAAGGTTGCCAATTTCAGTTCATAGGGAATGTGGGGCTTCTACAGTAACTGACTGCTTTCAACACAAGTCAAGACAGCCCAAACTGTAACTGCCAGTCAAGAGGCGAGAAAGCAGTCTCCCCACATCGGACAAAAGCCAAATACAATCTGTTCAAGCATTATTCCATTATTTTAAACAATTTATTCAGATACATTATAATTTCAGCAGTCCATTTATCAGCCTCTTTAAAATAGGTGCTATTTAAACATGGTTTACAGTTAACTATCAGCACGCTGGCAGAATCGGCCCTTTCACACTAGACATACCTTCCTTTTCAGTGAAGTTAAGAACATGGTCAAACTTCGGTTAACTGCCACCTGTATTAAACCAGCTGTCGCAGTCAAGCCTGACACAAAACCTGACAAGACACCCCATTAATATGATAGAAGATAGCCAGCACCAGCCTCTTTTCAACACAGCTCAGTAACATGGGGAGGACTGACTGAAAGAATTTAGTTTCTAAAGTTGTGTTAACATTCTTTACTCCTCTTCATCCCATTCGAATACACACTTATTTGCTTGAATGTTTTTGCACATTGATGAGTTATTAAAACAATAAGCTGATATAATCACAATGTCAACAGTGAATATACTTCATACAATTAAAAAATTCATATATTCTCATATGTTAATTATATGAAGTGGTTTAGTGGTGACCTATTGTTCTCTGCTTCTATAAACACTACTTACTACTGTGCTTCACTGCGCCTACTATTTAATTCAGCAGCAAGCAACCTCCCCTCGAATGAACATGGAGTGCATTGGAAGTTGAGTCACCTGTCCCCACTCCCCTCCCTCCTGTTCAAATATAGCCAGAAGGAATACATTGGGACAGATATCAAACTGCAGCATCATTAACCCCATTTAGCTAAAGGCAGCCATGGTGAAACTGGGCACCAGTAGACAGGGCCGAGACATATCCTCAATAGCCCTATGCCTCATGCTGCTGATTATAATTCAGTAATCTGCTCCAAAGGACTGATACGTGTCACTTGGTCCCCAAATGAATTCCAACACACATTAAGATCTAAAACTGATTCTAGGATCAGTGGTAATGACATCATTGAGCTGCTCCTTCTGCCCCCCAAACTCCAACAGAATCAGAACAAAATTGAGCACGACAACTGATGCCACAATACAGTGTGACCTTTCCTTCTCACCAAACACTGGTCAACCAGTGTGACCTTTCCTTCTCACCAAACACTGGTCAACCAGTGTGACCTTTCCTTCCGGCCAAACACTGGGGCTGAAGGTAACAAAGACAGTTGGTCATACCCTTTTAAGAGAAAATAAATCACCCCAATTACAGGGGAAGCGGTCAGTCGCACCCCTTTCCAGGAAAATACTCCCATACTTGTACCTGTTGACAATCCCAGGTTTATCCACAATTCTTTGTCCAATGCGGGTTTAACCTGGGCTAACAGTTGATCCGATTCAGTTTTGACAGATGGTTTAACACAGGCTCTTATTGACATGACAGAGGCGAGAACCCAACCCGTCTGCAATCTCGTCTACTTTTCCTTATATTTTGATGCTGCCTTAACTGCCAACAGGACCCCGTTCTGTTGCTGCAGGACTGCTGACAAACAAGCTGCTGGATAAAACCCCAGGAGCTTTCAAATTATGTCCTCCAAATATGCTGCTAAAGTACAACAAAAAATGTTGCGTAAGAACATGGTAAATATGACGTGTTGGTAAAGCAGAGGCAGGTTTGCAGTTAGTCATCAAATAGTTCTGGAGGATGATCGGAGCTGGCTCACAGATGCGGGATATATCCCCTCAGTGGGGATCAGAACAGCGCGCACCATCCGAGGATCCCAGTGCACTGATGGTGATGATGTGAATTCATGAAACCTGTGCCAATTTGCCACTCCTTCAGAATATTGGCAGCGTGAGAATCACCAAACACTTTGCTCTCGAAAAGCTGAACTCAAAAAAAAGGTCCTGTTTTATAACGAGAGGATCTCAAAATCTTCATCCTCAGAATCAAAGAATCGTTCCAGTCTTTCGGAATCTGTAAAGTCTGAAAAAGGACAGATACTGATTAGTTTAACATTCTTGGGGAGGGATACTGCAACACTAGCTGCAGTTCACACACCACCAGTGGACTTAAATTCAACAGGAACATTTTATTGTTACCAGGAGTAAGACAATGGACATCGGGGAAGCGAGAGGTCTGGTGATCCATCAGCTCAAACATCGGTAGGGTATCTTTCTCCTGTGAAATCTGCAGAGAGATAAGGATTAAATGAGACTGGCAACTGACCAAGCTTTGTCCCATCAACAGCAAATACACAATACGTGGGAGGGGCTGGTTGAACACAAAATATTAAAATTAGTGATGAACTACACAGATGGGTGGGGTATTTTAGAGCAGAGCCCCATGAGATGAATGTTCATTCATCACAGAGGAGAAAGGACAGACTTGCAATTATTTCACGACCACCGCACGTCTCAAAGCACTTCACAGCCAATGAAGTACTTTTTTGAAGTGTAGTCACTTGTAATGTAGGAAATGCAGCAGCCAATTTGCGCACAGCAAGCTCCCACAAACAGCAATGCGATAATGACCAGATAATCTGTTTTAGTGATGTTGATTGAAGGATAAATATTGGCCAGGACATCAGGGATAACTCCCCTGCTCTTCTTCGAAATAATGCTATGGGATCTTTAACGTCCACCTGAGAGAGCACTGTTTAACGTCTCATCCGAAAGACGGCACCTCCAACAGTGCCGCACTCCCTCAGCACTGCACTGGAATGTCAACCTAGATTTTTGTGCTCAAGTCCCTGGAGTGGGACTGGAATCCACAACCTTCTGACTCAGGCATGGTGCTACCCACTGCGCCACGGCTGAACATGCAATAAAAATCAAGGCCAGACATTTAAGGTTTTCAGGGAGAGTGTGTCATGGAATTCAATCCCCAAAATAAATGTAAAAATCCCAAGTTCCAATTCAGAAAGTCAGCGTTTGCACTTTTTAAACTCGCTGTGTAATAGGGTGCTTGGATACTAGAATCTCTACCAGTTGTTTTACTATTAAAAAAAAACAGGCATGAAGAAACCATGCCTCTTCCTGTGTTCAGAGTGCTATTCCAGGCTCAGTGACCATGTGGCCATGGAGCAGATGAAGGTGAACGGATTAACATAATCTCTTCAACAAAAGAAGTTTGGTTGTGAGGATCCAATTCATGGTAAGAGAATTAGTTGTACCATTTTCATTCTTTTACACCAGTCGTTAAAATCCTCCTCCGTGCTGCAGAAAAAGCCCTGCAGGACAACAGACAAAGCAGTCAATGCCCAGCAGTGAACAACGGCTACAAGCAAATGTATTCACAGATAGTCACCATTCTCCGGCTTCCACACAACAGATTGCTGATTGTGTGAACAGGAAGCACCCCTGCATACACCGGATATATTACTCTGGGAAACCCAGTGGGGGCCCTGCACCTTGATGCAAGTTGATGTTGGTGCAGCCACTCCTATTCCAACCCAGGCTGTACAAAAGCTGGTGGGGGGGTGGGGGCGCAACAGGAGAGAGTGTATGAGAGTGAGTGAGTGAGTGGTGTGAGGGAGGGAGGGAGGGTGTGAGGGTGAGAGAGTGTGCGAGCAAGAGGGAGAGCGTGTGTGAAGAATGCTTCCTATTTGAAGATCACCCTATAAAGGTAAGCACTCTTTCACTCCTCATGCTGCTGAAGGCTAATCTCAGGAGTACCTTGTATTAGGAGAGAGGAACTTATGGGAGGGGGTATCGAGATCGCAGTTACTAGGACAAACATGCAAAGGTGTTAACCTTTGCTGCTCCAAGTAGCAATGTGTGGATTACCAGGTGAATGGAGACTTGCTGCAAGAATGTGCAGCAACTGCTGTGGAATTACCACTTACTGACCGAGTGCAGGGAGCTCCTGTCACAACAATGGCAATCCATCCATCCCAGTGCACCTTTCCGCAATTTAACTCTTCCATCACCCTATGAATTGGGTTTGTTGGGACAGCAACTCTTCCTATCTTAGTTTTTTTTAAGTCTATTCAGACGTTATATATAGGAAGGCCCAAACTGGAACATTAATCCAAGTTAAATTACATCTACAAATTTAACTTGTGTATAAACATTGAATATACCAAAATCCTATGTACTGTTAAACCCCCCACCCTGGTTCCCATATCCAACTCCAACCAGTTTTTATCCCATTCGTCTGAACAGGGTGCAAACCCAAGTCCCAATCGTGAAAGGACAATGTGCTGGGCCTCGAACCACCCAGTCCCCAAAGCTACAGTGCTTTTCACTGGAACAATACCTATCGAGAAACATTAGAAACTAGAGTTTAGAAGAATGAGAGATGATTTCATTGAAACATATAAATTTTTTAAGGGGTTTGACAGGTTAGATGCAGAGTGGCTGTTTCCCCTGGCTGGGGAGTCTAGAACCAGGGGTCACAGTCTCAGAATAAGGTGTCGGCCATTTAGGACTGAGATGAGGAGACATTTCTTCACTCAGAAGGTTGTGAATCTTTGGAATTCTCTACCCCAGAGGGCTGTGGATGCTCAGTTGTTGTGTATATTCAAGACAGAGGTCGATAGATTTTTGAACTCTAGGGGAATCAAGGGATATGGGGACCGGGTGGGAAAGTGGAGTTGAGGTAGAAGATCAGCCATGATCTTATTGAATGGCGGAGCAGGCTCAAGGGGCCGAATGGCCTGTTCCTATTTCTTATGTTAATATTAACAGCAGTCTGGTTTTCTTTCAAGGGAGTTAGGTGTTAAAATTTAAATGTTTTTTTAAAGAAAGGGCTCAACAGAGGATGCTGGTTGGGAGAGGGAGTAAGAAGCCCATGATGGAATGGATGCTGAACAGAGCAGGCTTGTTGGCTTTTTCTCTTCAGTTGTTATGTTTTGTTCAGTGCAGACCCAACACAAGTTCAAGGAGTATCTCTCATCATTGGCTCATTATACATCCTTCAGAGATCATCTATAATCCCTGGATTGCTTTTTGCCAGTCTGACAGCCCATTACAACCCAAAGTACTGTAGAGAGATCCTTATAGACCTCATAAGCTGTCTAATACAGATTAGCAACGGTATTTTTGTGCTCAGCCAGTGTTAAATCACTGCACGTACCACTGCGATGGAAGGGTCCAGGTCACAGATGCTCATTCTACAAGGAGGGTACTGACAGTGGAAACTCTCGTCCGGTATCGAGAAGTCCTCAAGTGGCTCCACCACAGGCTGCGTTGTGTGGGGGTCAAGGTAGATCAGTTCATCTTCTGGGAAGCAAATGACAGAAGAAATTTCATGGAAGCAGTCAGCTCCCATCAAAGGATCCGTTTACAAAAGCAACCAGTAAAAGATTTTACAGTTCTGACGAAAGGTTAACTCTGTTTCTCTCGCCACAGATGCTGCCTGACCCGGAGTATTTCTAGCATTTTCTATTTTTATTAAAGGTTTTACAGCACTTCTCAGATTTCACTTCTGAATATGTGTGTACAATTTGCAGTACCTGGCAGAAATTAAACCGGTTACAGTCTCATTAGTTATCAAGTACAGAATTGTTACAAACCATTATTTGTAGAAGTAATCATTAGCTCATTTGTAAGAGAGCACTGGTATTTGGGGGGAGTTGTTCTTTGCGTGGCCGACGGGTGGTAAAACACCATGGGATTTGTCTGTGCGCTGTACACTCACAAACAAAAATAAGGAGCCAAGTGTTACATTCAAGTGAGAATATTTTAGAGCAATATATTTGCTGCATAATGTCATTCTTTTATTGGGGATAGTTAATAAGCACAATTCAAAAGGTACAGCTACATATTGGCAGATCTCCTGTGGCGTTGCTGATGGTGAATCAGAGGACATTCTGCTTTATAACGGTGCGACAGGGAGGCATTACTTGTGAAGTTGCACTGTATCCCACTTTGTCTGACATTTTCCCCTCAGTAACTGCAATTTCTAATATTTCAATTAAAATTTAAACAAAAATGATAAATTTCACAATGTGACTAAATTTACACAGTTTTCTTTCGATACCTTCGTTAAAGTTTTTAATTCACGACCTCAGCGAGTCTCGTCAACCTTAGCTGCAACTGGATAATTTCCCACGCACACGGAGCATGTGCAGTTTTCAGAATGTTCCAGAATGCATCAATATGACTCATTCGGGATTTTGCAAGTTCGGCGCATATTCCAGTTTTGGGGAAAACGTCCTACCATCTCCCAACACCCACTGTTCACTGTCCACTACCCCAATACCCATGTTAACTATATCCATATAGAGTTTTCAGTCTGCTGAAAACCTGCAACAGCCATTCAGAAATCCCAGGAATTAAGGTGCATTTCAGTAATTACTGACCTACATATCCAATGAAATAATGGGCACTGTTGGGTTTTCCACCGATGACTCCTAGAGATTGTGGCAGCATAAAGCATTTCTGAAAAAGAAATTCCAATCAGTGAGTGAAACAGACATGGGGAAGGGAAAGGCGGGGGGGGGGGGGGGGGGGAGAAAGGGAAAGGCCGGGGGGGGGAAAGGGAAAGGCCCGGGGGGTGGGGGGGAAGGGAAAGGCCGGGGGGGGGGGGGGGGGGAGGGTGGAGGGAAAGGCCGGGGGGGGGGGGGGGGGGAGGGGAGGGAAAGGCCGGGGGGGGGGGGGGGGGGGAGGGAAAGGCCGGGGGGGGGGGGGGGGGGGGGAGGGAAAGGCCGGGGGGGGGGGAAGGGAGGGAAAGGCCAGGGGGGGGGGGGGGGGAGGAGGGAAAGGCCGGGGGGGGGGGGGGGGGTGGGGAGGGAAAGGCCGGGGGGGGGGGTGGGGAGGGAAAGGCTAGCGGGGGGGAGGCACAGAGGCAGAGGGGTTAAGGGAGGGAATTTCAGAGCTTAGGGCCTGGGCAGCTGACATCACAGCCACCAATGGTGGAGCGATTAAAATCGGGGATGTGCAAGAGGCCAGAATTGGAAGTGCACAGAGATCTCGGAGAGTTGTCGGGCTGGAGGAGGTTAGAGGTAGCGAGGAGTGAAGCCAAGGATGGATTTGAACACGAGTATGAGAATTTTAAATTCGGGGCATTGGTGGACCGATAGCCAATGTAGGTCAGCAAGCACAACATTGATGGGTGAACGGGACTTGATGCAAGATGGAATACAGCAGTAGAGCTTTGGATAAGTTTAAGGTCATGGAGGGTGCAAGGTGGGAGGCCGGTCAGGAAAGCATTGGAATAGTTGAGTTTTGAAATAACAAAGGCATGGATGAGGGTTTCAGCAGCAGATGAGCTGAGGCAGGGGCGGAGATGGGCGATGTTACAGAGGTGGAAATAAGCGGTCTTGGTGATGGAGAATGTGGAGTCAGAAACTCAGCTCAGAGTCAAATAGGACACCAAGATTGTTACAGTCTGGTTCAGCCTCAGACAGTGGCCAAGGAGAGGGATGGAGTCGGTGGCTAGGGAACGGAGTTTGTGGCGGGGACCGAAGACAATGGCTTCGGTCTTCCCAATGTTTCGTTGGAGGAAATTTCTGTTCATCTAATACTGGATGTCAGACAAGCAGCGTGACAAATCTGATGCAGTGGAGGGGTCACGAGAGGTGGTGGTGAGGTAGAGCTGGGTGTCATCAGCGTACACGTGGAACTGGAGGTTGTATTTTTGGATGATGTCGCCGAGGAGTAGCATGTAGATGAGAAAAAGGGTCAAGGATTGATCCTTGGGGGACACCAGAGTTAACGGTGCAGGAACAGGAAGAGAAGCCATTGCAGGTGATTCTCTGGCTACGATTGGATAAATAAGAATGGAACCAGGCAAGGGCAGTCCCACCCAGCTGGACATCAGAGGAGAGGCACTGGAGGGGGATGGTGTGGTCAACCGTGTCAAAGGCTGCAGACAGGTCGAGGAGGATGATGAGGGATAGTTTACCACGGTCACAGTGAGGCTTGTGTGGAGCATAAATTCCTGCACAGACCTGTTGGGCCAAATGGTCAGTTTCTGTGCTATAAAATTTTATGTAGATTTCCAGGTTTTTATTCTCGTAAGTCCATTGCCTTCTAGAGAACAGGACTGCTGGGGGGAAAAACTGTACCTTCAGTGTTTTGATGTATGCTTCATTGATCTCGCTGAGTCCCAGCCTTAGAGGTATTAGCAACACTAATGGTTTCCATGGTAAATCATCTTCTGAGGAATTGGCACCTGATGGATACCCATTGAAAGGCCTCTGACCATCAGTTTCTGGGAATGCTGCTGCTGCTGCCCCTGCACACGGACTTTCAGATTTACATAACATCTCTGTCACAAAACAAGACATGAAATTGGTGATAGTCTGCTCCACCCTGCCCGTCTACAGCACCAACTCCCCTGTACTATTGAGACTGCTCAGTTACGGCACCTGCTTCGTTTCCCCTGTGCTCCTGTTCACCCACAACATCTCAAAACACTTATTTCGCAGTATCAGTCCCTTCATTGCTCTCCGAACTCATCCAGTGTTTACTCAACAGCAATTAGACTCTGCATTTTTAGAGGGACTGTCTGGTTTCAGGATTTCTGACTGCTGCCCTGGGAGAGCATGAAACCCCTGACAAAAGGTGGCTACACTCTTCTACATTAGCATTTAAATAGCAATAACCCACAGCTGCCAGCAGTGATTGCAGTAAATTATGAGCACAAGTGGTTGGGCCAAAGGCTCTCCTGGGAAATGGAATTGATTGTTTATCATGTCAAATTATTTATAAACCAACTAGTTAATCTCCTGTGGCACTGCACAGAGAAATTCAAGAATAAATGTAGACTTCAAGTGAAATGGGGTTAGAGGGGGGGGTTTTGGGGGGGGGGGGGGGAGAGACAATTGTAGCAGGGTGTGCAGACATAACTCAACCCCCAATTTAAAGTCATATTACTGTCCTTATTTTGTTCAATATTTGGATTTTATATGACAGTTTAGGTAGCAGAGAAGCCAAGTTAGTTAGAGCACAGGAGTCTCTCTGCAGTACAAGTTGAGGAGCTGGGAGAAAGACGACTAGGCGCTACTGTGCCACCAATGGCAGAATGGTGGAATTACAGTGTGACAAGTTTACATAGGGAGTTTCCATTATAAATGTGAACATAAGAATTGATGAGAAACTTGACAATAGAAAGTAAGGTTTTGTAGACAGGATGTGCGTGCAGACACAAGATTTTCAATATGTTACACAGATTACAAGATAGAGATCAGGGTCAGGTGACCATTACTGTCTCCTTTCAACACAGGAAGACCACCATATCATATTTCTTAGAAATGTTTCCAAGTGTTTCACAAACAATAAACTACTTTCAAGTGCACTGACTTATGTTGGCAAAGCTAGCAGACATATGTACACACAGCAGGATCTCACCAAGAACAATGGGATAAATTACTAATTAATCTGCTTTGGTAGTGTTAGTTTAGAGAGCAAAGTTGGCCAGGAGAATGCCCTAATTTTCCTCAAATAAAGCCATAGTATTATTAATGTCCAACTAAATCACAGCAACTGACAGGCAATGTTCCAGTTTAACACCTCATTCAAAAGATTCCCTCAATGCTGCACAGGAATGGGGCATGGACCTCTAAGCGCCCAACTGAGGGCCGAAGGCTATTAACAGAGGTAATTACATTTACAGTAGGGCTCCATCTCTGAGGTATCCAGAGCATAGAACTTTATAGATTCACTCTGTGGCAACACTTACTTATGTTGTCAATTATTACTGTGTTATCCATTGCCACATGAACTGCTAACAAGCTCCAGTTGTCAAAGAATGTGAGTTTCCTGAAAGAAAAGATGAATATTGTTATCCACCATGAAGCAGGACAAACAAAAGAAAGCATGCTCACAACATGTCACGTACTGAACCACGCAGACCAGGTCCCATGCTCAATCCCCGGTCTATGCTGAGTTAGCTGGTCTTGGGCGACTGTGCTCAGCAACTGTGGGGGTAGGGAGGGGAGGGTTAAAAAAAGCACCAAATCAAGAAACATTCACAATACAGGAAACTTTTTTTTATCCGGCACTGACGGGACCGGCGTGGTGCCGGTTGATCAAAAAGTCCAGATTACAGAGAGGTATACTTACCAAGGTATGACAGCCCCGTACACGGCCACAGGTGCAAGAGCCCCAGTTACACTGCATTTGTGCAGGAGTCCCGGTTACACGGCCACAGATCCAGGAGTCCCTGTTGCACGGCCACAGGTGCAGGAACCCTGGTTACACGGCCAGAGATCCAGGAACCCCGGTTACACGGCCACTAATATATAGTGAAACTTAGTTGAACCTACTCCTAAATTTTGCTGGTTAAGAGAGATTTCTGGATATTTAGGTGCCGGTTAAAAGGGAGTTTCCTGGTACCTAGTGAATTGTATATACACACCACTGTACATCAATAGACAGGCTGCTTTCCTCAACAGCACACTTCCAAGAACCTAAGTGCTCCAAAACCAATATGCTCCACACAGCATATTGTAATTATCTTTATAACTATTAATTCTATTTTCAACCAGATAAAGCTATTAAGCACCACAGCATTAACTGCGTTCTGGCAGTCTACTCTGCAGAAATCAAAATACCTTCAATCTCAAATTGCTAATTTTATACTCATTCTCTGGCTCTCTCCTCACAGTTGGAGTTAAATAACCTGCTGGTAACTACATATTTAACACCTTGAATGGGTCTGTTCTCAACATCCCAGCACAAACACCCCTAAAGCATTATTTCAGCTTTTGAGGTCAACACCACAACAAAAAGACTGCAGTTAATCCATAATGCCAGATTCAAAGACCTACAATCAAAAGCTGCTCACCTCACTCCAGTTTGCTCAGCAGCAGCTTCAGTCATCCTGGGTAACGTGGCAGCAATATAAATCAGTATGGGCCACAGCACCTCACATCACATGACATCACGCACTAGACTGAATCACAGGCCCACATCATCAAATTCAACGGACACCGCTTCACCATCACAGAACTGTAGAAAGATGTTTATCACTGGTCCTGGCACTACCTCTGAAGGTGAAATAAACTGCAATTACAACAACCTCCCAAATATCCAGCTATTTCACCCTCTCCCATCACTCACCAATGTTCTGCAATCTTCACACCCTCCCCTCGTTCACCCAATAGCGTGCGGCCATTGCACCCACCCCTCCTTCACCCACCAATAGTGTGCGGCCATTGCACTCACCCCTCCCTCACCCACCAATAGCGTGCAGCTATTGCACCCACCCCTCCTTCACCCACCAATAGCGTGCGGCCATTGCACTCACGCCTCCCTCACCCACCAATAGCGTGCAGCTATTGCACCCACCCCTCCCTCACCCACCCACCAATAGCGTGCGGTCATTGCACCCACCCCTCCTTCACTCACCAATAGCGTGCAGCCATTGCACCCACCCCTCCTTCACCCACCAATAGCGTGCGGCCATTGCACCCACCCCTCCTTCACCCACCAATAGCGTGCGGCCATTGCACCCACCCCTCCTTCACCCACCAATAGCGTGCGGCCATTGCACCCACCCCTCCTTCACCCACCAATAGCATGGGGCCATTGCACCCACCCCTCCTTCACCCACCAATAGCGTGCGGCCATTGCACTCACCCCTCCTTCACCCACCCATAGCGTGCGGCCATTGCACCCACCCCTCCTTCACCCAATAGTGTGCAGGCATTGCACCCTCCCCTCCATCACCCACCAATAGTGGGCAGCCATTGCACCCTCCCCTCCATCACCCACCAATAGTGGGCAGCCATTGCACCCTCCCCTCCATCACCCACCAATAGTGGGCAGCCATTGCACCCTCCCCTCCATCACCCACCAATAGTGGGCAGCCATTGCACCCTCCCCTCCATCACCCACCAATAGTGTGCAGCCGTTGCACCCTCCCCTCCATCACCCACCAATAGTGTGCAGCCGTTGCACCCTGACCGCCCTCATCTGTATAAATTAGAACTCCCTTCCCTCACCTCTTGTCTGCAATCTTACCCAACTGCTCACACTCCATGTGTACAGATGAGACTCAATGGGCATTACAGCCAAGTCTTATCCTGTTCTCATCCTAACACACACATAGCAATCAGGAGAGGACGTGTCCAAATGTAGTACCTCGACTGCTGCCCCAGCTGACACTCAGTAACTCAACACAACACAATCACCACTATCTGTTCATTCAGGAGATTCATCTTGCAGAAGCTCCACTGCCCCAACCCTTTATCTTAAGCCACCACCACCACTTGCACTAGGAGACAACTGTACCAACAACAGCAGGGATGATGCACATAGTTTTGTTGAAACAAAATGATTTTATATATTTAAGTCCTTCAAGAACAGCTCACTCATGCAACACATCTATCCTGGACACATTTTTCCATGATAAATAAAGTCTGGCAGCAGAAATGTATTCAAAGGTGTATTTCCACAAGGCACTTTTAAAATATTTTAATGCTCCACTTAAAGACCCTAAGCCAATTAAATGCTATGGAGCTATTGTGCAGTTGACATTACAAGCCTGCATGTTGAAGGACTCGAGCTACACAGACCCCAGAAACTGCTACATGAAGGTGGAGACATGGGTGCAGGGTCAGATCAATATGGAGCTTTTAAAAATGCAACATTGCAGCCTTTTTGTAATACAACACGAGTTCAAAGAATCCAGCTTGCTGAAAAGCACTTCAATGGAGATTTGTGTATTTAATGCAGGATTCAGGGTTTGTTCCATCGAGGCTGTATTGTTTAGACTGCTGTCCTGGTATGTATTTGTATTACTCAGTCATCTAATAGTCTATCTTTAATCTGGTAATTTATATTAAACAGTAGTTCTTAAATTAGAATAATAAGAATCATACTAACTCCACTATGCAAACAGTGATGAGAAAGTTTTACACAAACAGGTAAGTACAGCAATTTTGAAAGTAAAAAAAAAAAATCTAGAACTTTGACTGAACTGAAATCAACTGAACATTGAATCTGAATTAACATTGCCCCAACCTCTACAATTACTGTGGGGACTTGCCCGAGATCTGCCCGTGTGACCCCGGCAATCAGTTGCACATTCCCTTCTGAAGGGAACTAGGACTGTGTGTAGGCTTCTGCACTAGAGAGGCAGGAATCTCCTCTCTCCAGTTGCCAAGTGTAAAATATAGTTAGTCAAAGTGCTTGAGCAGTAATGATGCCTATGTGTTTATGCATAATAAATGGTGACATTTTACAATAGTAACTTGCAGTTGGTTATATAGGACTTTTAATGCAGCAAAATGCTCTTCACAATGAATAAAGAATCGGCATGGAAGTGCGGAGGGAGGGAATAGCCATGAAACAAGAGCTAGGACAAAAGTGTAGAGATGTAACCAATAGCACATGGTCAGTCAGGTTTGAGAGAGGCTTTTGAAGGTGGGGCGAGATGTACAACAACAACAAGTATTTATAAAGCGCCTTTAACATAGTAAAACATCCCAAGGTGCTGCACAGGAGTATTTTAAGACAACAAATCTGACACTGATCCACACAAGGATAAATTAGGGCAGGTGACCAAAAGCTTGGTCAAAGAGGTAGGTTTTAAGGAGTGTCTTAAAAGGAGAAAAGAGAGATAGAGAGGCGGAGAGGTTTAGGCAGGGAATTCCAGAGCTTAGGGCCGAGGCAACAGAAGGCACGACCACCAAAGGTTGAGCGATTATAATCAGGGCTGCTCAAGAGGGCAGAATTAGAGGAGCACAGATATCTCGAGGGGGGGGGGGGGGGGGTTGTGGGGCTGAAGGAAATTACAGAGAAAGGGAGGGGCGAGGCCATGGAAGGATTTGAAAACAAGGATGAGAATTTTGAAATTGAGGCATTGCTTAACCAGGAGTCGATGTAGGTCAGCGAGCACAGGGGTGATGGCTGGACGGGACTTGGTGCAAGTTAGGACACGGGCAGCCGAGTTTTGGATGACCTCAAGTTAACGTAGGGTGGAATGTGGGAGACCAGCTAGGAGTGCGTTGGAATGGTTAAGTCTAGAGATAATGATGGCATGGATGAGGGTTTCAAATTCTAACTACTGATCTCTGCATGGGAACACCATCACCTGCAAGTTCCCCTCCAAGTTACACACCATCCTGACTTGGAAATATATAGTCATTCGCTTCATCGTCACTGGGTCAAAATCCTGGAATTCCCTTCCCAACAGCACAATGGAGCTCCCTTCACCACATGGACTGCAACGGTTCAAGGTAGCGGCTCACCACCACCTTCTCAAGGGCTATTCGGGATACGCAATAAATGCTGGCCTTGCCAGAGATGCCCACATCCCAGGAATGAATGAAAAGAAATTAAACACTGATAGAGGTCAATTAAGAGACGTCAGATATCCAAGAACAACAACAGAAAACGCTGGAAAAACTCAGCAGGCCAGGCAGCATCTGTGGAGAGAGAAACAGAGTTAACGCTTCAGGTCTGGGACCCTTCATCAGAACTGGAAAAAAGCTGGAGATGTAGACAGGAGGGGATGAAGGTTGAAGAGACAAACGGAACTTCTTCAAGGTGGGCATTCCAAGAAGAGAGGTGGCAGTGAACCAAACACTAATACAATAGCAAAATACTGTGGATGCTGGAAATCTGAAATAACAACAGTATTTTGCTATTGTATTAGTGTTTGGTTCACTGCCACCTCTCTTCTAGGAATGCCCACCTTGAAGAAGTTCTGCTCTTCTCTCCGACAGGATTTCCGTTTGTCTTTTCAACCTTGTTCATCCCCTCCTGTCTACATCTCCAGCTTTTTCCAGTTCTGATGAAGGGTCCCAGACCTGAAACGTTAACTCTGTTTCTCTCTCCACAGATGCTGCCTGGCCTGCTGAGTTTTTCCAGCGTTTTCTGTTGTTATTTCAGATTTCCAGCATCCGCAGTTTTTGCTATTGTGTCAGATATCCAGGCTCTGGTATTGCATTCTTGGAGAGTTCCATTGGTTCTTTAAAACTTTTGTGTGACAAGAAGTTGAGTGGGACAAAAGTGTGACTGAAGTGTGATGAATAGGGACCCTGGCACTAGATGTAGAATTTTTATGTTGTTGCTCATGGTGAGTTGGAACGTACAATAGCAGGTGTTATGCCACACAAGGTACAAACGTATTATCAGAGCCCACTGATTTACAGTGACCAAACAAGTCTAACTACATTTTTATTGCTTGGTATTCTGGGGGCTTTTAAAACCAAGCATTTTCAGATTCAATGCAGAAATCAATTTTTTTTATTGAAGTTGTAAATCAGTGGCCTTGATTATCAGATGCTCCTTTCACCCATGTTCTCAATTTCATCTCTTACCTTTTTAAAGCCCTAGATACATAGCACAAATGGCAGACAACCAACTGTGTTGGAGGGTAGAAACCTGGTATTCTGCAGTAACAAGGGGCAGAGGGGGAGCTTTAGCAGAAATGGGGAGGTGGGGAGTGGGTGAATGGAATTTTTCATCCGAGACATTTATGTTCAAAAAAAGGTTTACAAAAATTGCCCCTCATTGGTTTTCCTTTGGCCACACGACACTAATTAGAAAGCATTCAAATCCGAAAGTAATAAATAAAACACAAACATAATGAATATTTGCGGTTCATGAAATAATTTCCAGAAAATCTTTCAGAATATGATTTGCTTATTTTTGGTTTTGGGGAAAAGGGCTGAGATCACTTCAGAAGCATGAGGGAAAGACAGACAAAAAAAAGTATTTCTTATTAACTAAAATATTCTATTAATAATCATGTTTGACCTTTAAGTATCAGTCTATAAAGGGACTAGCTGGGGAGCCCCACGTTGCGAGGGCAATTTTGGGGCGCTTGGTCTCCCCTGCCCCTGTGTGTCCCCCCCTCTCCGTCATGTCCTCTGTCCCTGTCCTATCCCTCCCTCCCCTCCTCTCCTCTGTCTCCCTCGCCCACCCCTACGCTCGCTCCCCTCTGTCCCTCTCTCCGGCCCTCCCCCTGCCTAGCGCCTGAGGGTCCGGTGCCGTTCCGATAGCGGAATGCTGAGCGAGGGCGGCCGGCGCCGGGAGCGGGCTCTCTGCGGGCGGCGCAAGTGCGCGGTTGGGGGAGATTGGGAGTGTGAGAGAGATTGGGAGTGAGAGAGAGAGAGATTGGGAGTGTGAGAGAGAGAGATTGGGAGTGTGAGAGAGAGAGATTGGGGTGTGTGAGAGAGAAGAGAGAGAGATTGGGAGTGTGAGAGAGAGAGAGATTGGGAGTGTGAGAGAGAGAGATTGGAGTGTGAGAGAGAGATTGGGAGTGTGAGAGAGAGATTGGGAGTGTGAGAGAGAGAGAGAGAGATTGGGAGTGTGTGAGAGAGAGAGATTGGGAGTGTGTGAGAGAGAGAGATTGGGAGTGTGAGAGAGAGAGATTGGGGAGTGTGAGAGAGAGAGATTGGAGTGTGTGAGAGAGAGAGATTGGAGTGTGTGAGAGAGAGAGAGATTGGGAGTGTGAGAGAGAGAGATTGGGTGTGTGAGAGAGAGAGATGGAGGAGAGAGAGAGAGATTGGGAGTGTGAGAGAGAGAGATTGGGAGTGTGAGAGAGAGAGAGATTGGGAGTGAGAGAGAGAGAGAGAGAGAGATTGGGAGTGTGTGAGAGAGAGAGATTGGGAGTGTGTGAGTGAGAGAGAGATTGGGAGTGAGAGAGAGAGAGAGATTGGGAGTGTGTGAGAGAGAGAGAGATTGGGAGTGTAGAGAGAGAGAGAGATTGGAGTGTGAGAGGAGAGATTGGGAGTGTGAGAGAGAGAGATTGGGAGTGTGAGAGAGAGATTGGGAGTGTGAGAGAGAGATTGGGAGTGTGTGAGAGAGAGAGACTGGGAGTGTGAGAGAGAGAGATTGGGTGTGTGAGAGAGAGAGAGATTGGGAGTGTGAGAGAGAGAGATTGGGAGTGTGAGAGAGAGACTGGGAGTGTGAGAGAGAGAGATTGGGTGTGTGAGAGAGAGAGATTGGGAGTGTTGAGAGAGAGAGTGATTGGGAGTGTGAGAGAGAGAGCTGGGAGTGTGAGAGAGAGATTGGGAGTGTGAGAGAGAGATTGGGAGTGTGAGAGGAGAGATTGGGAGTGTGAGAGAGAGATTGGGAGTGTGTGAGAGAGAGAGATTGGGAGTGTGAGAGAGAGAGATTGGGTGTGTGAGAGAGAGAGAGATTGGGAGTGAGAGAGAGAGAGACTGGGAGTGTGAGAGAAAGATTGGGAGTGTGAGAGAAAGATTGGGAGTGTGAGAGAGAGAGAGAGAGAGAGATTGGGAGTGTGAGAGAGAGAGAGATTGGGAGTG
>NC_140992.1:135389931-135534840 GCF_052327205.1 Somniosus microcephalus | reverse complement strand
CCCAGTCGCTCTCTCTTCCCCCCCCCCAGTCGCTCTCTCTCTTCCCCCCCCCCCCGTCGCTCTCTCTTCCCCCCCCCGTCGCTCTCTCTTCCCCCAGTCGCTCTCTCTCTTCCCCCCCCCAGTCGCTCTCTCTTCCCCCCCGCGTCGCTCTCTCTCTTCCCCCCAGTCGCTCTCTCTCTTCCCCCCAGTCGCTCTCTCTCTTCCCCCCAGTCGCTCTCTCTCTTCCCCCCCAGTCGCTCTCTCTCTTCCCCCCAGTCGCTCTCTCTTCCCCCCCCCCGTCGCGCTCTCTCTTCCCCCCCCGTCGCGCTCTCTCTTCCCCCCCAGTCGCGCTCTCTCTTCCCCCCCCAGTCGCGCTCTCTCTTCCCCCCCCAGTCGCGCTCTCTCTTCCCCCCCCAGTCGCGCTCTCTCTTCCCCCCCCCAGTCGCGCTCTCTCTTCCCCCCCCAGTCGCGCTCTCTCTTCCCCCCCCAGTCGCGCTCTCTCTTCCCCCCCCAGTCGCGCTCTCTCTCTTCCCCCCCCCAGTCGCGCTCTCTCTTCCCCCCCAGTCGCGCTCTCTCTTCCCCCCCCAGTCGCGCTCCTCTCTTCCCCCCCAGTCGCGCTCTCTCTCTCTTTCCCCCCCACCCCCCCAGTCGCTCTCTCTCTCCCCACCCCGCCCCAGTCGCTCTCTCTCTCTCTTCCCACAACAACATGCCCTCGAAAAAGCCTTGGCACTGCCGGGCACCCCCAGCTAGTATTTTATATATGTCTTTCCATCCCCACCCTCCCCAACAGATCTAATTCGGGGAACAGAGCAGACAGAGGGGGGGTAACAGAGCAGAGGGGGGTAACAGAGCAGACAGAGGGGAGTTGTTATAAATCTCATCATTCATCAAGAAACTACTCGTGAAATAACGCAGGACGGCCAGCTGGTGGCGCCGTCCAAGGAGTATAAATTACTCGGGCGTCAGCCCCAGCTTTCCAGGGACATTTTGTAAGACAAGGAACTAGTGAAGTACAACTAGACCTCCATGTTCTGAAACAAGTTGATTAAAGCCTTGCTTTATGCTCAAACCAAGTGCGTAGTGAGTTTTATTACGTCAATTTAATCAACTTGATATCGACTCCACGCTTTGGGTAATTCGGGAACAGCCAGCTACGACTCGAACCGTAGAAGGGAACTCAAACAAGTAATCGATCCATCATGGAGAAACTACTCAGACCCACCCGTCTCGAGCTGGACCTGAATTCACTTACAGCCGCTAAGGTCTGGAAACACTGGTATCATACCTTTAGCAACTTCCTTGAGGAGTATGGTGAGAATGTTCCTAACAAGTTATGTATCCCCTCATGTGTTTGATTATATCGAAGACTGTGTAGACTGACGCCGCTATCCAAATACTACAGCAGCTATATGTCAAGTCCTCAAATGAAATTTTTGCTCGGCATCTACTGGCCACAACTCGACAACAACCTGGGGATTCACTTGACGAATTCCTTCAGAAACTTCGCAGGCTAAGCAAGGATTGTAATCTTAAAGCTGTCACAGCTGAGCAGTACCAGGAGGAGTTAATTCGTGATTACTTTATTAATGGGATTGCGTCTCCCTTCATACGTCAGCGTCTGTTGGAGAATAAAACCCTCAAGTTACAGGCTGCCTATGACCAGGCATGTTCTCTGGACTTAGCAAAGAGGAATGCAGACACCTATCTTTCACCACGTGCACGGGCTGCTGCTATCACTTTTAGTGATTCTTTCGTTAGGCCTCGGGCGGAAGCCCTCACGGATGACGACTCCAACCCGGCTGATGACAACCCTACCCTAGAAACCTACACTGATGACGACTCCGCCCTAGCGGCATCTTGGCAATCTGGAAGGAAGTGTTTCTTCTGTGGAGGTGCATTCCATTATAGGAAATGTTGTCCTGCTCGTAACACGACCTGCAATCATTGCAGCACGAAAGGTCACTTTTCTAAGGTATGCCAGTCAAGAGCTCCTGTTAGTTTTGCAGCTATCTATAAAACTGCTCCAACCCCAAGAGCCACTACTAAGGTTACAGCTGCAATCTATAAAACTGCTCCTCCCCCAAGAACCACTACTAAGGTTACAGCTGTCAAGGGTAAAACTGCCCCTCCTCCCATCACAGCTGCTTTCCCCCAAAGTCTGTCCCATGCAGCCACGAAGGTTTCGGTAAATGGACACATTGTGAGTGCACTAATCGACTCATGCAGCTCTGACACCTTCATTAGTGAGCGGGCGGTCAGCGAGTTAAAACTGCGTATTTACCCCTCGGACAGGGAAATTGCGATGGCTCCGACGACACTCACCACCAATTCTTCCGGCTTTTGTCTTGTCGACCTTATTCTCAATGGCCGCACGTATTTCGCCACCCGGCTCGGGGTGCTCAAGAACCTATGCAGTGATGTGCTCCTGGGACAGGATTTCCAGAAACAACACAAAAGACTCACTTGGAGGGTCAAAGCCGGAGCTTACTATTTCCAAAGTACCGTTTTGTGCGTTTTCGGCAGCTTCGCTCGACGAGCCCTCCTTGTTTGCCAATCTTTCCCCCCCGATGTTAGCCCATAGTCACTAAATCACGACGTTTCAGCCAAGATGATCGATCCTTTATCGAGACAAAAATCTCTCGCCTTCTAGCTGACGGTATCATTGAGCCATGTTCATCTTCCTGGCGGGCTCAAGTCGTCGTTGTTAAGAATCCTCTGAAGCAACACAAGAAACGTCTTTGCATCGATTACTCGCAAACTATTAACCAGTATACCGACCTGGATGCCTACCCACTACCACGCATCGATGACATGGTCAATAACCTTGCCAACTACAAGGTATTTTCAACTTTTGATTTAAAGTGCGCATATCGTCAAGTGCCATTAAAGGACTCTGACAAGAAGTATACGGCCTTTGAGGCCAATGGTCGGCTTTATCAGTTTTGTCACCTTCCATTTGGGGTCACCAATGGGGTGGCCGTCTTTCAACGGGCAATGGATAGCCTAGTCAAACAGGAGAACTTAACGGACACTTTTCCATATCTGGATAATATCACCATTGCTGGTCATGACCAGAAGGAGCATGATGCCAACCTCCAGAAATTTTTTGACGTTCTCCGTCGTCGCAACTTAACCTTAAATGAGCCCAAATCTGTGAAATCAGTACCATCAGTCAACATCCTTGGCTACTGGGTGGGCAACGGTGTCATCAAACCGGATCCGGAGCGACTTCGTCCGCTTCAGGAGCTCCCCTCCCCTACGAATCTCGGCTCTCTTCGTCAGTCACTCGGCATGTTCGCCTATTATGTGAAATGTATACCCCACTTCTCCAACAAGATCCAGCCCCTGCTTCACGCAAAGTCATTTCCATTAAAGGAAACGGCTATTTCAGCTTTCAACCTCCTCAAGCGACAACTGGAAAAAGCCACGCTTCGTTCCATTGATGAAAATCTTCCTTTCGTAGTCGAGTGCGATGCATCGGATGTGGCGATCTCTGCTACCTTGAATCAAGGTGGTCGACCCGTTGCATTTCTGTCCAGAACTTTGCAGGGTAGCAAGCTCCATTATCCTCCTGTCGAGAAGGAGGCTACGGCCATCATCAAAGCAGTACGTAAATGGAGTCATTTTCTCGCTCGTCGCCATTTCACACTTATAACCGATAAGCGTTCCGTGGCCTTTATGCTGGATAACTGGAAACGCACAAAGATCAAGAATAACAAAATACAACTCTGGAGGATGGAATTGGCCACCTTTGGATACACCATACATTATCAACCCGGCAAAGAGAATGTGGCCCCGGATACCCTCACACGGGCATTCTGCTCTTCTATGTCAACTTCGACGGATCTTCATACTGACTTATGCCATCCTGGCGTTACCCGTATGTTGCACTTTGTGCAATCTAAAAATCTCCCATTTTCTACGGAAGATGTGAAAAGAACGTGCTTCTCCTGTAGAATTTGTGCGGAATTAAAACCGCAATTCTTCCATCCATCGGACGGCTCGCTCATACACGCTATGCAGCGACTCAGCATTGACTTTAAAGGGCCATTGCCCTCCTCAACGCGAAACACCTACTTACTATGGTGGACGAATATTCACGCTTTCCCTTTGCTTTCCCCTGTCCCAATATGCTTACTTCCACAGTGATCAAATGCCTTGATCAAGTCTTTTCCCTTTGCGGTACGGCTAATTTCATCCACTCTGATGTCAAGCGAACTCAAAAGTTATCTCTCCCAACGGGGAATTGCCACAAGTAAAACGACACCGTACCATCCCATCGGTAACGGACAGGTTGAGAGATAGAACGTTATCATTTAGAACGCTGTTCGTCTTGCGCTGAGGTCATGCAACCTACCAGACCAGCAGTGGGAAACTATGCTCCCTGACGTGTTACATTCCATCAGGTCTCTCCTTTCTACGTCTACCAATGTCACACCTCACGAGCGATTCTTCAGCTTCCAGTGTCGCTCCACCCATGGGACGTCTCTACCGTCATGGTTGGCAGCTCCCGGCCCCGTGCTGCTCCGAAGATTCGTCCGATCATCTAAAACCGATCCTCTCATCGACGAGGTGGAACTCACTGACGTCAACCCCACGTACGCACATGTGCGGTACCCTGAAGGCCGGGAGTCCACCGTTTCGCTCAGAGACCTGGCTCCCTGTCCGGCCGGTTCCACGGACTCAACCGATAGAGGGACCCATGGGGATGATGCCGACACTCTGCGCTCCCCGAAGATGACGCCCTACCTGGGACATCGAGAGATCTGCCAGCTGCCCCACCGGATCCACTTGGGGAGCCGAGCGCTCCCCGTGGGATGGCCACCCGAGGCCAGGACGCCAGTCAATCCCCGGCTATCCAACAGGATGAAGCCAGTTCTGCGCCTGTGGGGACCCGCACCCGGAGTCACAATCTCCCCAGCCTCCCTCAGGTCCATCAGAGCAACACGGGCCCTGTCGATCCACCGGTACGGATCAAGCGGCCCAGGGACCAAGACACGGTCCGGGTAGACGTGCCTTCTAGCCATAAACAAAAATCTAAAAGACTGCGGCTATTCGTGGTCCGCCTGATCCGCTAAGAGGAAGTCACCGGACTTCCAAATCTTTTAGTCAGGAAGAATGTTAGAAATCTCATCATTCAAGAAACTACTCGTGAAATAACGCTGGACGGCCAGCTGGTGGCGCCGTACAAGGAGTATAAATACTCGGGCGTCGGCCCCAGCTTTTCAGGGACATTTTGTAAGACAAGGAACGAGTGAAGCACAACTAGACCTCCATGCTCTGAAACAAGTTGATTAAAGCCTTGCTTTATGCTCAAACCAAGTGCGTAGTGAGTTTTATTACGTCAGGGGGGGTAACAGAGCAGACGGGGGGGGGTAGCAGAGCAGACGGGGGGGGTAGCAGAGCAGACGGGGGGGGTAGCAGAGCAGACGGGGGGGGTAGCAGAGCAGACGGGGGGGTAGCAGAGCAGACGGGGGGGGTAGCAGAGCAGACGGGGGGGGTAGCAGAGCAGACGGGGGGGGGTAGCAGAGCAGACGGGGGGGGGGGTAGCAGAGCAGACGGGGGGGGGGGTAGCAGAGCAGACGGGGGGGGGTAGCAGAGCAGACGGGGGGGTAGCAGAGCAGACGGGGGGGGTAACAGAGCAGACGGGGGGGGGGTAACAGAGCAGACGGGGGGGGTAACAGAGCAGACGGGGGGGGTAACAGAGCAGACGGGGGGGGTAACAGAGCAGACGGGGGGGGGTAACAGAGCAGACGGGGGGGGTAACAGAGCAGACGGGGGGGGTAACAGAGCAGACGGGGGGGTAACAGAGCAGACGGGGGGTAACAGAGCAGACGGGGGGGTAACAGAGCAGACGGGGGGGTAACAGAGCAGACGGGGGGGTAACAGAGCAGACGGGGGGGTAACAGAGCAGACGGGGGGGTAACAGAGCAGACGGGGGGGTAACAGAGCAGACGGGGGGGTAACAGAGCAGACGGGGGGGTAACAGAGCAGACGGGGGGGTAACAGAGCAGACGGGGGGGTAACAGAGCAGACGGGGGGGTAACAGAGCAGACGGGGGGGGTAACAGAGCAGACGGGGGGGTAACAGAGCAGACGGGGGGGTAACAGAGCAGACGGGGGGTAACAGAGCAGACGGGGGGGTAACAGAGCAGACGGGGGGGTAACAGAGCAGACGGGGGGGTAACAGAGCAGACGGGGGGGTAACAGAGCAGACGGGGGGGTAACAGAGCAGACGGGGGGGTAACAGAGCAGACGGGGGGGGTAACAGAGCAGACGGGGGGGTAACAGAGCAGACGGGGGGGTAACAGAGCAGACGGGGGGGTAACAGAGCAGACGGGGGGGGTAACAGAGCAGACGGGGGGGTAACAGAGCAGACGGGGGGGTAACAGAGCAGACGGGGGGGTAACAGAGCAGACGGGGGGGTAACAGAGCAGACGGGGGGGTAACAGAGCAGACGGGGGGGGTAACAGAGCAGACGGGGGGGGTAACAGAGCAGACGGGGGGGTAACAGAGCAGACGGGGGATAACAGAGCAGACGGGGGGGTAACAGAGCAGACGGGGGGGTAACAGAGCAGACGGGGGGGGTAACAGAGCAGACGGGGGGGTAACAGAGCAGACGGGGGGGTAACAGAGCAGACGGGGGGGTAACAGAGCAGACGGGGGGGTAACAGAGCAGACGGGGGGGTAACAGAGCAGACGGGGGGGTAACAGAGCAGACGGGGGGGTAACAGAGCAGACGGGGGGGTAACAGAGCAGACGGGGGGGTAACAGAGCAGACGGGGGGGTAACAGAGCAGACGGGGGGGTAACAGAGCAGACGGGGGGGTAACAGAGCAGACGGGGGGGTAACAGAGCAGACGGGGGGGGTAACAGAGCAGACGGGGGGGTAACAGAGCAGACGGGGGGGGGTAACAGAGCAGGGGGGGGGGTAACAGAGCAGGGGGGGGTAACAGAGCAGGGGGGGGGTAACAGAGCAGGGGGGGGGGTAACAGAGCAGGGGGGGGTAACAGAGCAGGGGGGGGGTAACAGAGCAGGGGGGGTAACAGAGCAGGGGGGGTAACAGAGCAGGGGGGGGTAACAGAGCAGGGGGGGGTAACAGAGCAGGGGGGGGTAACAGAGCAGGGGGGGTAACAGAGCAGGGGGGGGTAACAGAGCAGGGGGGGGTAACAGAGCAGGGGGGGGTAACAGAGCAGGGGGGGTAACAGAGCAGGGGGGGGTAACAGAGCAGGGGGGGGTAACAGAGCAGGGGGGGGTAACAGAGCAGGGGGGGGTAACAGAGCAGGGGGGGGTAACAGAGCAGGGGGGGGTAACAGAGCAGGGGGGGGTAACAGAGCAGGGGGGGGTAACAGAGCAGGGGGGGGTAACAGAGCAGGGGGGGTAACAGAGCGGGGGGGTAACAGAGCAGGGGGGGGTAACAGAGCAGGGGGGGGTAACAGAGCAGGGGGGGGTAACAGAGCAGGGGGGGGTAACAGAGCAGGGGGGGGTAACAGAGCAGGGGGGGTAACAGAGCAGGGGGGGGTAACAGAGCAGGGGGGGGTAACAGAGCAGGGGGGGGTAACAGAGCAGGGGGGGTAACAGAGCAGGGGGGGGTAACAGAGCAGGGTGGGGGTAACAGAGCAGGGGGGGGTAACAGAGCAGGGGGGGGTAACAGAGCAGGGGGGGGTAACAGAGCAGGGGGGGGGTAACAGAGCAGGGGGGGGTAACAGAGCAGGGGGGGGGTAACAGAGCAGGGGGGGGTAACAGAGCAGGGGGGGGGTAACAGAGCAGGGGGGGGGTAACAGAGCAGGGGGGGGTAACAGAGCAGGGGGGGGTAACAGAGCAGGGGGGGTAACAGAGCAGGGGGGGGTAACAGAGCAGGGGGGGGTAACAGAGCAGGGGGGGGTAACAGAGCAGGGGGGGGTAACAGAGCAGGGGGGGGTAACAGAGCAGGGGGGGGTAACAGAGCAGGGGGGGGTAACAGAGCAGGGGGGGGTAACAGAGCAGGGGGGGGTAACAGAGCAGGGGGGGGTAACAGAGCAGGGGGGGGTAACAGAGCAGGGGGGGGGTAACAGAGCAGGGGGGGGTAACAGAGCAGGGGGGGTAACAGAGCAGGGGGGGGTAACAGAGCAGGGGGGGGTAACAGAGCAGGGGGTGTAACAGAGCAGGGGGGGGGGTAACAGAGCAGGGGGGGGTAACAGAGCAGGGGGGGGGTAACAGAGCAGGGGGGGTAACAGAGCAGGGGGGGGGTAACAGAGCAGGGGGGGGGGTAACAGAGCAGGGGGGGTAACAGAGCAGGGGGGGTAACAGAGCAGGGGGGGTAACAGAGCAGGGGGGGGTAACAGAGCAGACAGGGGGGGGTAACAGAGCAGACAGGGGGGGGTAACAGAGCAGACGGGGGGGGTAACAGAGCAGACAGGGGGGGGGTAACAGAGCAGACAGGGGGGGGTAACAGAGCAGACAGGGGGGGTAACAGAGCAGACAGGGGGGGTAACAGAGCAGACAGGGGGGGGTAACAGAGCAGACAGGGGGGGGTAACAGAGCAGACAGGGGGGGGGTAACAGAGCAGACAGGGGGGGGTAACAGAGCAGACAGGGGGGGTAACAGAGCAGACAGGGGGGGGTAACAGAGCAGACAGGGGGGGGGTAACAGAGCAGACAGAGGGGGGGTAACAGAGCAGACAGAGGGGGGGGTAACAGAGCAGACAGAGGGGGGGGTAACAGAGCAGACAGGGGGGGGGTAACAGAGCAGACAGAGGGGGGGGGTAACAGAGCAGACAGAGGGGGGGTAACAGAGCAGACAGAGGGGGGGTAACAGAGCAGACAGAGGGGGGGGGTAACACAGCAGACAGAGGGGGGGGTAACAGAGCAGACAGAGGGGGGGGTAACAGAGCAGACAGAGGGGGGGGGTAACAGAGCAGACAGAGGGGGGGTAACAGAGCAGACAGAGGGGGGGTAACAGAGCAGACAGAGGGGGGGGTAACAGAGCAGACAGAGGGGGGGGTAACAGAGCAGACAGAGGGGGGGGTAACAGAGCAGACAGAGGGGGGGTAACAGAGCAGACAGAGGGGGGTAACAGAGCAGACAGAGGGGGGGGGTAACAGAGCAGACAGAGGGGGGGTAACAGAGCAGACAGAGGGGGGGGTAACAGAGCAGACAGAGGGGGGGGTAACAGAGCAGACAGAGGGGGGGGTAACAGAGCAGACAGAGGGGGGGTAACAGAGCAGACAGAGGGGGGGGTAACAGAGCAGACAGAGGGGGGGTAACAGAGCAGACAGAGGGGGGGTAACAGAGCAGACAGAGGGGGGGGTAACAGAGCAGACAGAGGGGGGGGTAACAGAGCAGACAGAGGGGGGTAACAGAGCAGACAGAGGGGGGGTAACAGAGCAGACAGAGGGGGGGTAACAGAGCAGACAGAGGGGGGGTAACAGAGCAGACAGAGGGGGGGTAACAGAGCAGACAGAGGGGGGGTAACAGAGCAGACAGAGGGGGGGTAACAGAGCAGACAGAGGGGGGGTAACAGAGCAGACAGAGGGGGGGTAACAGAGCAGACAGAGGGGGGGTAACAGAGCAGACAGAGGGGGGGTAACAGAGCAGACAGAGGGGGGGTAACAGAGCAGACAGAGGGGGGGTAACAGAGCAGACAGAGGGGGGGTAACAGAGCAGACAGAGGGGGGGGTAACAGAGCAGACAGAGGGGGGGGTAACAGAGCAGACAGAGGGGGGGGTAACAGAGCAGACAGAGGGGGGGTAACAGAGCAGACAGAGGGGGGGGTAACAGAGCAGACAGAGGGTCAGATAGTGGTTGAGGCAGAAACAATATCAATATTCTGGATTAGATTGGACAGGTGGGTGAAGGGATATGGGACAGGGCGGGTAAATATTACCAGGACTATTTGCTTGTGTGGAGGGTGAGCATGGGCTGGTTGGGCCGACGTCCGAGTTGTAGTTTGTTGGTCTGGGCTGCGCTGGGTTAATGGGCAGCTGGTAGTGCGGGAGATCGCCATCCCGTGCAGAGCACGAGAACTGCAGCGTAAAGTTAAACAAGACCCAAAACAAATCGAATCTATTAGCAAACTGCAGGTCATTCAACTCATTAACTCCTGTCTACGATCGGTATATCTGTCAATTTTCTCTATTTTGCAATTTCTATTTATCTCTCATCCTTCAGTTCTGTGAAGGTTACAAACCTTAAGGGTCGTAACTCGTAATCTATCTTTTGTCGTTACAGATGCCGTCTATTTCCGGCTCAAAGGCAAGTTAATTAAGGCATCTTATCAATCTTAAACATAAACGGTCAATTCCATCGCAGTGCTTTGATGTTGTACGTGTCAGGGAAAAGCAGAAAGAGGTGTCCGATACCCTTTGACTAAAACTGGTTTAGATATTATGTGGATTTACTGTTTACCCGCATTACAGTTCAAAATACTATTTTGCTCAGTTTTGTTATACTTACTGGTTTCGCACTTGTGAATGCAACTCCAGAAAATGCATATCGATCCACGATCAGAGTGACCCCTTGCTCTAACTTCTCTTTAATCAGTGGCCTGGAACACAGGAACAAGGGAGTAATGCGTCAATGCAGTAAGCACTGTCCACTGGCACCAGGGAATCCACATCAAACACATGTATTTCTACAGGAGATTATTCTGGTATTGCCCCACCCATGAGTTCGGAGTTCCTTTTCCTGTAGCACCGAGTTACATTTTAGCTAAAGGCAACAGGGGCTGGATTCTGTGAACTGATGTGTGTAAAGCAGGATCCAAACCAATCTCAATTATGTTGTGTCTGTGTGTTGATAGAGACACTGAAGACAGGAGTTGGTTTGATAGGTGTTTACTAAACAAAGTCTGGAGGGGAACTAACGGATACAACACAATACTCAGGCTTATATAGCCCGAGTGGCCATTACCGGCATTACAGTACACATGGGGCTCTTAAAGGCACATACACTACAATTCCTCCCCTTTTAGCTAACCAGTACATAATATTTTAAGTAATTATTAATTACATGTTACAAGAAAAATAATCTATACATTGCTGCAGTTAATTAATTATAAGTCAGTCTCTCTGGAGGCTTCCTGACTCGGTCCGGATAACGCCTCGGTGGTGTAGTAGTTTCTGGTGGTGTAGTAGGTTCTTTTGGCAAGGCTGATTCGGCTTGAATGCCAGTGTCGGGTTCATCGGGTTCCAGTATCACCGGATCGGAGGTAGATATAGGTATCTCTACTTCATCGTTAGGCGTATAGAGTTGTGGTGTAGGTTGTCCCTTTTCAGATGACTCTATGATTTGGTCAGCATGGCGCCTTATTATGCTTTCTCCGATGTCCACGGTATACATCAGCGGTCCTAGTCGTGTGCAGATAGTTCCAGGCTGCCATTTCTCGGTACGGTAGTCCCGGGCCAAAACTTGTTGACCTATCTGGAAGGTTCTAGTTGGCCTTTCATTCATGCCTTGAAATTGCCGGTTCTCCACGTCCCTTCTGATGTTGGGCTTGATCAAATCCAGCCGGCATCTTAGGCTTCTATTGAAGAACATCATGGCGGGAGTTTGGTTTGTAACCATATGTGTTGCATTCCTGTATGCGAACAAGAAGTTATCCACCTTGTGCTGAAGTTTTATGTCTTCATTACCCATGGCCTTTATGGCCTTCTTGAAGGTCTGGACAAACATTTCAGCCAATCCATTGGTGGCGGGATGGTATGGGGCGGACGTGTAGTGCTTAACCCCATTGTTTTTTAAGAACTTCCTGAATTCTTCGGACACAAATTGCGGTCCATTATCAGAACAGATCTGTTCCGGCAGCCCATTCCTGGCAAATATGGTCCTTAATACTGTGATGGTTTTTTCCGTGGTGGTGGAGGACATCTTGATTACCTCCGGCCACTTGGAGTGTGCATCAACTGCGATTAAGAACATTGAGTCCATAAATGGACCAGCAAAGTCGATGTGTACCCTTTTCCAGGGAGATGAGGGCCACTCCCATGGATGTAGAGGGGCTTGGGGTGGAGCGTTTTGGACCTTCTGGCATCCTAGGCAGCTCTTGGTCATTTCTTCGATGTCTCCATCGATACCTGGCCACCACACAAACGCTCTGGCTAGGTTCTTCATTTTCACTCCACCCAGATGCCCCTCGTGAAGCTCCTGTAGCACTTTATCCTGGAGTTTGGGTGGAATCACCACTCTGGATCCACACATCAAAGTTCCTCGGCACACTGGCAGCTGTTCTCTTCTTTGCGAGAATGCTGGCAACAGTGGTTCGCCATGTGCCGGCCATCCCTTCACCGTTAAGTCGTAGACTCGTGAGAGAGTCGGGTCATTTCTCGTTTCCTTTTCAATGGCAGAATTTGTTACTGGTAGACATTCCACTATGGTTGAGTGGAACATCTCCACTGGGTCTACTGTAGGTGCCTCTTCTACCGTTGGCAACGGTAGGCGTGATAAACCGTCAGCATTCCCATGCTGTTTTGATCCTTTGTATTCTATGTTGTATTGGTGTGCCCCTAGAAAAAGGGACCACCTCTGTAGCCTTTGCGCTGTCATAATGGGAACACCCTTTTTAGGGTTGAATATGGAGATGAGGGGTTGATGGTCAGTCAACAAGGTAAATTTTTGTCCGTGTAGGTAATGGTTGAATTTCTTCACTCCCCGTAGCAGGCTGAGTGCTTCCCTGCCGATTTGGGCATAGTTACGCTCAGCTGAGTTCAATGAGCGTGACGCAAAAGCTATCGGCCGTTCCGAGCCATCAGGGAATTTATGCGATAATACTGCTCCTATGCCGTAAGGGGATGCATCGCATGCTAGTCTGATTGGCAGTGATGGGTTGTAATGAGCCAAAACTTCTTTGGACGTGATTAAGTCTTTGCATTTATGGAAGGCACGTTTACAGTCTTCGCTCCATTTCCAAATTACTCCTGTTTGTAGCAGTTCATTAAGAGGGTGTAGAAGAGTTGATAAGTTCGGTAAAAATTTATGATAGTAATTTATTAATCCCAGGAACGACCTTAATTGTGAAACATTTTCAGGTGCTGGGGCTTTTATGACCGCTTCAATTTTTTCAGGTGACTTATGCAACCCTTCCTTATTAATTATGTGGCCACAATATGATATTTGATTTTGGAAAAATTCGCACTTGGGGCGATTTGCTTGTAGGCCCCGTTCTCTCAGCCTAGTGAGCACCTGCTCCAAATTGGCAAGGTGCTCGTTGTCGTTTTCTCCTGTTACAAGGATGTCGTCTAGGTAGCATTGAGTCCCCGGAATTCCTTGGAGGACTTGCTCCATAGCTCTTTGCCAGATAGCTGGAGCGGATGCTACTCCGAAAACCAGTCGATTGTACTGGCACAGACCTTTGTGTGTATTTATCGTGAGATATTTTTTAGAGGCCTCTTCAACCTCCATCTGTAGATATGCTTGTGCCAAGTCAATTTTGGTGAAACGTTTCCCTCCGGATAGTGAGGCGAAAATATCTTCTATCCTCGGAAGAGGATACTGTACCATGTGAAGGACCGGGTTTACAGTCACCTTGAAGTCCCCACAGATGCGAATTTTTCTCTGTTCTTCAGATTTATCATTCTTCAATGCTTTCTTCATGACTGGGACGATGGGTGTTGCCCACTCGCTCCAATCTATTTTAGATAATACGCCTGCCTTTTCCAAATTCTCCAGCTCTGCCTCGACTGCTGGACGAATTGCGTATGGCACCGGTCTTGCCTTAAAAAACTTGGGAATTGCTGCATCTTCCACTTTTATTGAGGCGGTGATGCCTTTCAAGGTTCCTAGTTTCTCTTGAAACACTTCCTTGGCGTTGGCCAAGATGTCTTTTAATCGTTCAGGTATGACGTCATCATCATTTTTTTCCTTACTGGTCACCGTCAGTGCCTGAATGGAGTGCCAGCCTAAACGTATTTTCCTGATCCATTCACGTCCCAACAGCGGTGGACCACCATCTTGTAGAACGTATAAATACAACTTTTGTATTTCCTTGCCGTTGTATACAACAGGCACCCTTATTTTTCCTTTGGGGTATACTTTCTGCCCCGTATAGGTTTTCAAGATAATGGATGTGTCTTTTAAAGGTATATGCGGAAATAGCCGCTCGTAATCCCGTCGATTTATGATGGTCAGAGCTGATCCTGTATCTAGCTCCATTTTAACTGGGGACCCTGCTATTGTGAGGGTAACCCAAATGGTCTGGTAATCTTCTTTGGCAATTACCTTATGTAATTTGAGAGAGCTTAGTCTCTTGTTCCCGGAGTCGCTATCGCTCTTCTGGTCTTCGGAGCTACTGTCCGTCATCATTTGTACCTTTCTGTGCTTTTCCTTATTGATTTTTTTTCTGTTAGTAGATTTTTTGTTTCCAGATCGGCATACACGTGTAATGTGTCCCATCTTTCCGCATTGCCTGCATGCTTCGTCCTTGAACCAGCAGTCCCTCTGGTCATGGGTGGATCTGCCGCAGCGATAACATCTCTCGAAACCCCGTGTCATTTCATGGGTGCCGAAGTCCTGTGGCTTTTGCTGTATCTCTGCAGCTCCTCTTGCACTGAAAGCCTTGTCCAGTGTTAAATCTTTCTCAGAAAATAGCCTTTTTTGTGTTCCTACACTTAGGAGACCGCAGACGAATTTGTCTCGGAGAGAATCTGCCAGTCCTGCCTCGAATTGGCAGTGTAGGGTATCAACAATCTCCTTAAAATTCTTGTCCATCGGTTCGGCTGGAGTGATTAAGTTTCGTAACAGCTTGTATGTCTTTGCGCCCATTAGATTTAGAAGTACTGAAGCTTTTTTTTCATCTTCTATTCCATTTGCGGTGCAATATACCTGCACTCTTTCCACATGTGGTCCAATCCTCTATCTCGTTATCAAAAGCATCAATATTGCCAGAATTAGGCATCTTAGAAAAGATATGGCGCTTCCCGCGCTTTTCTTTCTTTTCTGCATAAAAGATATGGCGCTTCCCGCGCTTTCCCGCCGCTGCTGCCGATGACAACGCTGTTTCCCGCGGTTTCCGTTCTTTTTTATTTATTTATTTATTTACAGTTGGAGACTCGTTCCCGCCGGACTCTCTCTCTAGGTCTGAACGCCGACCTGCTTGCAGCCGCGGCCGTCTCCCGAGTGCTCCCTCCCCGTCTGTTACTGCTTGCCTCCGCTTTCGCTGCTTGGCCCAGCTGTAGAGCCAGCCGCTGGAGCCCCAGCCTGACGCCCAGGAAAGATTACCGCAGTACCTGCCACCAGCTTGGCCAGCTGGTGAAACAACAGCTTCTTTCACTTCTTGATTCTTCTGGACGCCAGAGGAATCGATGTCCTTGAGGTGCTGCCGAATTGTAGGTAAGTCCGTTTCCACTTCGTCGCCACTGTTGTGTCTGTGTGTTGATAGAGATACTGAAGACAGGAGTTGGTTTGATAGGTGTTTACTAAACAAAGTCTGGAGGGGAACTAACGGATACAACACAATACTCAGGCTTATATAGCCCGAGTGGCCATTACCGGCATTACAGTACACATGGGGCTCTTAAAGGCACATACACTACAAATTACAAGTCAAGCTCCAAGTGAAAGGCAGACAGGAACAGAATACTTCAGTAACTGATCCGAAAATGTACTTTTACCTAACACACTGCAACATCCACTCCCCATCAGAAGGAGACCATCGTCCTCGTCTCCACATTTACATTCTTAAACAAAGTGCCTTAAAAGTCCCTTACACTTGTTCCCATCTGTTGGCCGCAAAGAGCAGGTGCACAGTGTGATCATTCAGATTGTTCTTCTTCTCCAGGTATGAGCTGATCAGCTGTCCAATTTCAGTCCCTCTGTCTGAAACCAAACGAGACACAGATCAGGGATGTATCGGTGCCATGTTCTTATTCAACAACAACTTGTATTTATATAGCGACTTCAGCATAGTAAAATGTCCCAAGGCGCTTCACAGGAGCGTTATCAAACAAAGTTTGACACTGAGCCACATAAGGAGATATTAGGGCAGGTGACCAAAAGCTTGGTCAAAGAGGTAAGTTTTAAGGAGCCTCTTAAAAGGAGGAGAGTCGTAGAGTGGCGGAGAGGTTTAGGGAGGGAATTCCCCAGCTTGGTGCCTAGGCAGCTGAAGGCACGGCCACCAATGGCGGAGCAATTAAAATCGGGGATGTGCAAGAGGCCAGAAGTGGAGGAGCGCAGATATCTGAGGGTTGTAGGGCTGCAGGAGCTTAGAGAGATAGGGAGGGGCGAGGCCATGGAGGGATTTGAAAACAAGGACGAGAATTTTTTAAGAATCGAGGCATTGCCGGACCGAGAGCCGATGTAGGTCAGTGAGCACATTGGTGATGGGTAAACAGGACTTGGTGAGAGTTAAGATACAGGCAGCAGAGTTCTGGACAAGTTCAAGTTTACGGAGGGTGAAAAGGTGGGAAGGCGGCCAGGAAAGCACTGGAATAGTCGTGTCTGGAGGCAACAAAGGCACGGATGAGCGTTTCAGCAGCAGATGAGTTAAGGCAGGGGCGGAGATGGGCGATGTTACAGATATTCAGTGATATTCCCACAGTATTAGACCAGATCGTGGTGTATTAGCTTACCTCACAATGGCACTGTGCACAAGACAGTATCTCCAGCAAGTGCACATTATTAGCGCAAATTACTCAGTTAATATTAATAGCCAAAAAGCCTGTGCTTGGATTTGCTGTGTGACAGGTTGGAACTCTAGCTTATTTAAAGCTGAAAAACAGAAGCAGTTCAGGATTGGAAAACTTTTCCTCCTCCCTCTTTTCCAATTAATTTTGACCTTCCCTTCCAGTTGTTTGATGTGTGTTGACACCGAACAATTTTGTTGATCAGCTCGGTGATCTCGCCTCTGTCTGCAGTGCCCTCCTCCTTTCCCATCTCCACCTTTCCCCTGGTAATAACACACACCTCCGCAGCTTCAAATCCACAGGCTGTAAACTCAAACGTACCTGGCGCTTCCCCCCAGCAGATCTGGCGACCACCTCAAAGTTCTGTCTGGTGCAAGATAAAAACAGATAACAAGAGTTTCTAAAGTTATATAAAAAGAAAAAGGGTGGCTAAAGTGAATGTTGGTCCCTTAAGAGGACAAGACTGGGAAATTAGTGGTGGGGAACATGGAGATGGCAAAAACGCTGAACAAATATTTTGCATCAGTCTTTACAGTAGAGGACACTAAAAATATCCCAACACTGGACAAACAGGGGGCTATGGGGGGGGGAGGAGCTAAACACGATTAAAATCACTAAGGAGGTGGTACTCGGTAAGATAATGGGACTAAAGGCGGATAAATCCCCTGGACCTGATGGCTTACATCCTAGGGTCTTGAGAGAAGTAGCGGTAGGGATTGTGGATGCATTGGTGGTAATTTTCCAAAACTCCCTGGATTCAGGAAAGGTCCCAGCAGATTGGAAAACTGCTAATGTAACGCCCTTATTTAAAAAGGGAGGCAGACAAAAGGCTGGAAACTATAGACCAGTTAGCCTAACATCTGTGGTTGGTAAAATGTGTGGAGTCCATTATTAAGGAAGCAGTAACAGGACATTTGGATAAGCATAATTTAATCGGACAGAGTCGGCATGGTTTTACGAAGGGGAAGTCATGTTTGACAAATTTGCTCGAATTCTTTGAGGACGTAACAAACAGGGTGGGTAAAGGGGAACCAGTGGATGTGGTGTATTTGGACTTCCAAAAGGCATTTGACAAGGTGCCACACAAAAGATTACTGCACAAGATAAAAAAATCACGGGATTGGGGGTAATATACTGGCATGGGTGGAAGATTGGCTATCTAACAGAAAACAGAGAGCTGGGATAAATGGTTCATTCTCGGGTTGGCAATCAGTACAGGAAACTTTGTGATATCCG
Source organism: Somniosus microcephalus (assembly GCF_052327205.1). NCBI lineage: Eukaryota > Metazoa > Chordata > Chondrichthyes > Squaliformes > Somniosidae > Somniosus > Somniosus microcephalus. The sequence goes on along the minus strand of NC_140992.1, from coordinate 135,517,033 downwards.
GCACCGACGGGACCGGCGTGTTGCCGATCTATCAAAACTGCCGGACATACAAAGTTAATGTTGAAGCATACGGAGGTTTTCATCTCCGTATCTGACAACAAACACTGTTGCTTAGCAACAGCTTCTAAAGAGTCGGCTGCAGCTGCAAGCGTCTCTAGCTGAAGCTGTTGCTATAGCTACAGACCTTGCAGTGCCTGACTGGGAAAAAAAAACGAGAACTAAAAAAACTTATAGAAAACGGCTCCTGATTTTTGCCGTTAGATCGAGTATTCCGGACATACAACCTCCGGATAAACCAAAGTTTCCTGTAACTAGTGGTGTTCCGCAGGGGTCAGTGCTGGGACCCCAACTCTTTACAATCTATATTAACGATTTGGAGGAAGGGACCAAGTGCAATGTATTCCAAGTTTGCCGACGATACAAAGATGGGAGGGAAAGCAGTGAGTGTGGAGGACATAAAAAACCTGCAAAAGGACATAGACAGGCTAAGTGAGCAGGCAAAAATTTGGCAGATGGAATATAATGTTGGAAAGTGTGAGGTTATGCACTTTGGCAGAAAAAAATCAAAGAGCAAGTTATTATCTAAATGGAGAGAAACTGCAAAGTGCTACAGTACAAAGGGATCTGGGGGTCCTGGTGCATGAAACACAGAAGGTTAGTATGCAGGTACAGCAGGTGATCAGGAAGGCCAATGGAATCTTGGCTTTTATTGCAAGGGGGATGGAGTATAAAAGCAGGGAAGTCTTGCTGCAGTTATACAGGGTACTGGCGAGGCCACACCTGGAATACTGCGTACAGTTTTGGTTTCCATATTTAAGAAAATATATACTTGCTCTCGAGGCAGTTCAGAGAAGGTTCACTCGGTTGATTCCGGAGATGAGGGGGTTGACTTATGAGGAAAGGTTGAGTAGGTTGGGTCTCTACTCATTGGAATTCAGAAGAATGAGAGGCGATCTTATCTTATTGAAACATATAAGATTGTGAGGGGGCTTGATCGGGTGGATGCGGTGAGGATGTTTCCACTGATGGGTGAGACTAGAACTAGGGGGCATAATCTTAGAATAAGGGGCTGCCCTTTCAAAACTGAGATGAGGAGAAACTTCTTCACTCAGAGGGTGGTAAATCTATGGAATTTGCTACCTGAGAGAGCTGTGGAAGCTGCGACATTAAATAAATTTAAAACGGAGATAGACAGTTTCCTAGCTGATAAGGGAATAAGGGGTTACGGGGAGAGGGCAGGGAAGTGGACGTGAGTCTAAGTTTGGATCAGCCATGATCCTATTGAATGGCGGAGCAGGCCCGAAGGGCCGTATGGCCTACTCCTGCTCCTATTTCTTATGTGCTTAAGATCGTCAAATGGCAAGCAGGAGAAAGTCCCAGCTCCACTTCCTGTCCACAAAACACCTACTCAGTCATCCCTCCTCCACAACCCCCATCTCCACCTTGGATCACTTGTGCTCAGAATCAAGGTCATCCATTTGCCACCGATTCCTCGGACTGCTGCTCAACTCCCCCGCCCCTCTATTCCCAGCTCTCTCTTCTGTTGTCCACCTACTGAGCAGTCGTCAATTCCGTCCGCTGTTGTTTCGCTATCATTTCCCCCTGGACACTGAACACACTAAATCAATGAAGGCTACCATCTGTTCCCTCGATCCTCTCACTACCACCAACAGCAAAACAACAAGTATTTATATAGTGCCTTTAACGTAATAAAACGTCCCAAGGTGCTGCACAGGAGTATGTTAAGACAAAAAATTTGACACCGATCCACATAAGGATAAATTAGGGCAGGTGACCAAAAGCTTGGTCAAAGAGGTAGGTTTTAAGGAGCGTCTTAAAGGAGGAAAGAGAGGTAGCGAGGCAGAGAGGTTTAGGCAGGGAATTACAGAGCTTAGGGCCCAGGCAACAGAAGGCACAGCCACCAATGGTTGAGCGATTATAATCAGGGATCCTCAAGAGGGCAGAATTAGAGGAGCGCAGATATCTCGGGGGGGGTTGTGGGGCTGGAGGACTAACAGAGATAGGGAGGGGTGAGGCCATGGAGGGATTTGAAAACAAGGATGAGAATTTTGAAATTGAGGAGCTGCTTAACCGGGAGCCAATGTAGGTCAGCGAGCACAAAAGTGATGGGCGAATGGGACTTGGTGCGAGTTAGGACACAGGCAGCCGAGTTTTGGATGACCTCAAGTTTGCGTAGGGTGGAATTTGGGAGGCCGGCCAGAAGTGCGTTGGAATAGTCAAGTCTAGAGGTAACAAAGGCATGGATGAGGGCTTCAGCAGCAGATAAGCTGAGGCAGGGGCGGAGACGGGCGATGTTACGGAGGTGGAAATAGGCAGTCTTTGTTATGCTGCGGATATGTGGTCAGAAGTTCATTTCGGGGTCAAATATGACACCAAGGTTGCGAACAGTGTGGTTCAGCCTCAGACAGTGGCTAGGGAATGGAGTTTGTGGCGGGGACCAAAAACAATGGCTTCGGTCTTCCCAATATTTAATTGGAGAAAATTTTTGCTCATCTAATACTGTATGTCGGACAAACAGTCTGACAATTTAGAGACCGTGAAGGGGTCGAGAGAAGTGGTAGTGAGGTAGAGTTGGGTGTCGTCAGTGTACATGTGGAAACTGATGCTGTGTTTTCGGTTGAAGTCGCCAAGGGGCAACATGTAGATGAGAAATAGGAGGGGGCCAAGGATAGATCCTTGGGGGACACCAGAGGTAATGATGCGGGATCGGGAAGAGAAGCCGTTGCAGGTGATTCTCTGGCCACGATTAGATAGATAAGAATGGAACCAGGCGAGTGCAGTCCCACCCAGCTAGACAACGCTGGAGAGGCATTGGAGGAGGATGGAGTGGTCAACCGTGTCAAAGGCTGCAGGCAAGTCAAGAAGGACGAGGAGGGATAGTTTACCTTTCTCACAGTCACAAAGGATGTCATTTGTGACTTTGATGAGAGCCGTTTCGGTACTGTGGCAAGGGCGGAAACCTGATTGGAGGGATTTAAACATGGAATTGCAGGAAAGATGGGCACGGATTTGAGAGGTGACAACACGTTAAAGGACTTTGGAGAGGAAAGGGAGGTTGGAGATGGGACGGTAGTTTGCAAGGATGGAGGGATCAAGGTTTGTTTTTTTTTGAGGATAGAGGTGATGATGACAGATTTGAAGGGGAGGGGGACAGAACCCGAGGAGAGAGAGCCATTAACAATATCAGCTAACATGGGAGCCAGAAAAGGAAGTTGGGTGGTCAGCAGTTTAGTGGGAATAGGGTCAAGGGAGCAGGAGGTGGGTCTCATGGACAAGATGAGCACAGAGAGGTCATGAGGGGCGATCGGAGAGAAACTGGAGAAAGATGCGAGTTCATGGCTAGGGTGGGGGGAACCTTAGAGGAAGTTTGGCCCGGTGGGCTAGGGGAAGGAAGGGAAGTGGCAGAGGCAGCTGAACGGATGGTCTCAATCTTAGAGACAAAGAAGTCCATGAGCTCCTCACACTTCTTATCGGAGGTGAGGGTGGAGGAGACAGGGGAGAGGGGTTTAAGAAGACGGTTAGCAGTAGAGAATAGGAGCCGTGGTTTATCTTTGCATTCCAGAATGATTCTGGAACAGTGACCAATTTTGGCTGACGAGAGCAGGGCCCGATAATGCCCAATAGGACCAAGAGATTGATCAAGAGGGGAAAAATAGAATACGAGAGTAAACTTGCAAGGAACATAAAAGCGGACTGTAAAAGCTTCTACAAGTATGTAAAAAGAAATAAGATTAGTGAAGACAAATGTAGGTCCCTTACAGTCAGAAACGGGAGAATTTATAATGGGGAACAAGAAAATGGCAGAGCAATTAAACAAATACTTTGGTTCTGTCTTCATGGAAGAGGACACAAATAACTTCCCAGAAATACAAGGGAATCTAAGGTCTAGTGAGGAGGAATTAAAGGAAATTAGTATTAGTAAAAAAATAGTTCTGGAGAAATTAATGGGACTGAAAGCTGATAAATCCCCAGGGCCTGATAATCTGCAACCCAGAGTACCAGAAGAGGTAGCCATGGAAATAGTGGATGCATTGGTTGTCATCTTCCAAAATTCTATAGATTATGGAACAGTTCCTGCAGATTGGAGGGTGGCAAATGTAACCCCACTATTTAAAAAAGGAGGGAGAGAGAAAACCGGGAACTACCGACTGGTTAGCCTAACATCAGTAGTAGGGAAAATACTAGAGTCTATTATGAAGGATGTGATAACAGGACACTTAAAAAATATCAACGGGATTAGACAAAGTCAACATGGATTTATGAAAGGGAAATCGTGTTTGACAAACCTACTGGAGTTTTTTGAGGATGTAACTGGTAGAATAGATAAGGGAGAACCAGTGGAGTTCAGAAGGCCTTTGATAAAGTCCCACAAGAGGTTAGTGTGCAAAATTAAAGCACATGGGATTGGAGGTAATATACTGGCATGGATTGAAAATTGGTTAACAGACAGGAAACAGAGAGTAGGAATAAATGGGTCTTTTTCGGGGTGGCAGGTGGTGATTAGTGGAGTACCGCAGGGACCGATCCTGGGACCCGGGACCCAGGAACGAGGACGAGCCCAGCAGCGAGGTCAAGGCCCAGGAGTGGCGCAGCGTGGACCAGCAGCGGGGTCGGGGCCCTAGGGAAGGTGCGGCACAGGCCAACAGCGACGTTGGGAGGACCACAATGCATCCTACGAAATCCAAGCAGAAAGGACCTGCGGGAAGAAGGGAGGAGGACAGTAGCAGTGTGTGTCTGTGTGTGTGTGTGTGTGTGTGTGTGTGTGTGTGTGTGTGTGTGTGTGTGTGCGTGCTAGGCTGCTGTAGCAGAGCCTGGTCTCCAATCGTCTTGGATCCCCTTGCCATTGGACCAAGACCTTGCTCTGTCAAGCCCGTGTGGTAGCTGGTGTGCAACGGCCACCCCACGTTAAAAGAATTCACGCACAGGCATCTTCCACCCTTTAAAATGAAGCTCACCCCACCCACCCGCCCCTTCAACCACCGTCTGCCCCACCTGTGACAGAGACTGTAGGTCCCGCATTGGACTAATCAGTCACTTGCAAACTCATTTTTAATGTGGAAGCAAGTCATCCTCGGTTCCGAGGGACTGCCTAAGAAGAAGAGAACCGCAGGGATCAGTGCTTGGGCCCCAGCTAGTCACAATATATATCAATGATTTGGATGAGGGAACCAAATGTAATATTTCCAAGTTTGCCAACAACACAAAACTAAGTGGGATTGTGAGTTGAGGAGTACGCAAAGAGGCTTCAAGACGATTTAGACAAGTTGAGTGAGTGGGCAAATACATGGCAGATGCAGTAAAACGTGGATAAATGTGGAATTATCCACTTCGGTAGGAAAAACAGAAAGGTAGAGTATTATTTAAATAGTGAGAGATTGGGAAATGCTGATGTACAAAAGGGACCTGGGTGTCCTTGTATACCAGTCACTGAAAGCAAACATGCAGGTGCAGCAAGCAGTTAGGAAGGCAAATGGTATGTTGGCCTTCATTGCAAGAGGATTTGAGTACAGGAGCAAGGATGTCTTACTACAGTTGTGCAGGGCCTTGGCGAGACCACACCTGGAGTACTGTGTGCAGTTTTGGTCTCCTTACCCAAGAAAGGATATACTTGCCATAGAGGGAGTGCAGCGAAGGTTCACCAGACTGATTCCTGGGATGGCAGGACTGTCGTATGAGGAGAGGTTGGGTCGACTAGGCCTGTATTCATTCGAGTTTAGAAGAATGAGAGGGGATCTCATTGAAACGTATAACATTCTAACAGGGCTAGACAGACTGGATGCAGGGAGGTTGTTTCCCCTGACTGGGGGGTCTAGAACAAGGGGTCACAGTCTCAGGATACGGGGTAGGACATTTAGGACTGAGATGAGGAGAAATTTCTTCACTCAGAGGGTGGTGAACCTGTGGAATTCTCTACCACAGAAGGCTATGGAGGCCAAGTCACTGAATATATTTAAGAAGGAGATAGATAGATTTCCAGACACAAAAGGCATCAAGGGGTATGGGGAGAGAGCAGGAATATGGTATTAAGATAGAGGATCAGCCATGATCATATTGAATGGCGGAGCAGGCTCAAAGGGCCGAATGGCCTACTCCTGCTTCTATTTTTCTATGTTTCTATGCGTTATCTGGTCCAGCCAGATCTGGCGGTGAATGGCTAAACCAGTTGTCCGCCTATCTGTTCGAGTCTGCGTCCCTTGGACTTAAGGGAGCGAAGATGAGAGCCGTACCAGGGGGAACGGCCAGGGTGAGAGAGGGTAATTGTTTTAGTAGGGACTAGGGCATCAAAGATAGTGGTGAGGGTGTGGTTGAGCAGATCAGTAGCTGCAGAAATGTCATAGTGAATGGACGGCCAGAGGCTGGACAGGTGGGATTTCATAAGTGCAGTTGTAAGAGAGTTGGGGGAGAGTTTTTTTTCCAGCAAGTGGAACTGCTACCTGCAAGCCAGCAGAGCTGAAAAACCAGTAGAACCAGTTCAGCAGACACACAGCGCTGGAAGTTTAATGGTAAAAATCTTTTTACCATCCAACTTCACTTCCCCAGGCCCATTATTGCTGACATTATCCTCTATTCCCAGCACCGGAAATCCCCATCTCTTTCCAAACTGAAGCTGTTACCACTCATTAATCCATCCCAACCCTTCCATTCTCTTCAACTACTGTCCTACCTCCAAGCTTCTTCATCAGAAGTCTTGGAATGTTTTGCTGCCTTGCAGTAACACTTCTCATTCAAGACCCTCCCAATGCACCTCACCCACACCAGTCAATCACAAATCCTCTGACCATGATTCCATCCTCAACCTGCTCAATCTTTCAACACCACTGATCATTACATCCTCCTTCAAAGTTCCTCTCCATTGCAATGCTCTCTCCTGGTTCTGCTCATACCTGTTGTAACGCAAGCACTACATCACTTCTAAAAGCTATTCCTCCTCTACCTGCATGGTCCCCTGCAATGGACCCAAGGAGTCCATCCTTAGCTCCAACTTCTTCAGCATTTACATGTCACCTCTTGACCACATCATGCAGAAGCAAAGGATCAACTTCCACAAGTATACGAACACCCAGATCTGCCTCATCCATTGATCCAACAGCTTCGGCTACGCTCTGCAAATGTCGGTCCAACATCTAGACTTGTATAAACCAACATTTCCTCCAGCTTAATATTGACAACAATCAAAGCCATCTATTTTGGCTTTCATCAGCATCTACGTATCTCTAGGGACTCGATCTAAGTCTCCTGCTTCCACCTCTGCATGAACCTGGAATACACTACCTCAGCTTACTGCTCACCCTCGAGTTTAGCTTCCTCTCGCTCCTCGCTCCAGCACCAAGTCTACTTTCTCCCACCGAAACAAACATTGCCCACTGACAAATCCCTAATCTATGCCTTCATCGCCCCAAGGCTCCACTTCTTTCCTGTCCATAGCCTCCTTGCCTCAAGCCTCCATAACCTTTAACTCAACCAAAATGCTGACATCCACATCCCCACCAGCACTCAGTCTTGCACTCCCATCACTCCTGCTCTCTCCCACCCCCGGCCCTGCCCTGCCATCACACCTGCGCATTCTGATACACTGGCTCCCCCTGTGCTCCAGTGAGTTGATTTCAAAATTCATGACCTCGCTTTCAATTCACTGCATGGTGTCACCCACCCTACCAAAACAATTTCGGCATACACCCTCTGCTCCTCCGACCCTGGCCTGTTCTTTGCTCCCTGCTCCACCGCTGGTAGCATCTGGTTCAGCTTCTAAATTCCTGCCCTCTGGTACACCCTGCCTAGTTTCCTCTGCCTTTCCACCTCACTTCCTGCTTTCAAAAAAAAACTTGCATTTAGAATAGAGCCGTTCACATTGAAAAATATCCCAAGGTGCTGTTGAAATCGGAGGAAAATTATTAAACTCCTTCATAACTTGTGTGTTCCACCATCCCTTTGGTGTCCCCAACCTGCTTCATGTTTGCCTCCTCCTCTCCTATGTGATGTTTGCAGTTATTCCTCAACATAAATCATCTTGAAACATCTTCCTGCAGGTGAAGAGCTCTACAGAAATAAAAGTCTTCACTGGTACATTCCATACCTACATAATGATGATTTGTTGCTGTTTTGTGAAGTAATTTACCAGGTACAAATGTGACATGTGACATACCCGACATGTGACACGTCAAGAGGCTCTAGACACAAGACCAGTAATAAAAATATAGTTTACAACAGTGACACACACAAGGTTTAAACTTTCACAAAGAAAGTAGCTTTGTGATCACGAGTATGTCAATTACACTTTATAAAGGGACTTTTGATTCTGATTTATTTTGCTGGTGGATTTAGTTAACCAAGTTGGGCCCACAGAGACCAGCAAGATCCTTGGGAGGGAGGGATGTTTTTCGATGCTTTGGCAACATAAGATGTAACTTGTTATTATGCCAATAAAGCGATTTGAATTGAATTGGAAGGTGGGGGGTGTTCCAGGTCACAGCCTGGGGAAAGGGGGGGGAGCGGTTAAAGGTCACAGCCGGGGGGGTGGGCGGTTTACAGGTCACAGCCATGGAGGGAGGGGAGGGGTTTTCAGGTCACAGCCAGGGCAGGAGGGAGTTGCAGGTCAAGGGAGGCGGGGGTTCGGGGTTTACGGGTTCGGGGTTTACAGGTCCGGGGGGCGGGGTTTACAGGTCCGGGGGGCGGGGCTTACAGGTCGGGGCTTACAGGTCCGGGAGGCGGTGTTATTGGTCAGTGTGGCCGGGGGGACTACAGGTGGGACGGTGCAAGCCGTTGTTGAAGCGCAGAACTCGATCCCTTACCAGGGAAGCGCAGCACCTCGGCGGCTCGGCCTTGCTGCCGCAGCGCCTCCTGCAGCCTCCTACACTGGGTGCTCTTGCCAGCCCGATCCATTCCCTCCAGCACGATCAGAGCTCCCCGCTTGCCCGCCATCAATCCGAGCCACCGAGACCCCGGCCACCAATTGGCTCCTGTCGCTACGACCCGGGCACCCATTGGCTGCCGCCTAAATTCCCGAGTATTGATTGGCTGCCGCCAAAAGGCCCGGGCACCGATTGCTGCCGTGTGATTGGCTACTGCCGCCTAGAGTGTCCTGAATCGATTGGCTGGCGCCTAAATGTCCGAGCATTGATTGGCTACCACTGAAAGGTCCGGACTCCGATTGGCCGCTTTCTGAGAGCTCCGTCCTTCGCGGGGAAAAAAATTAACATTAAAACAAAAGCAAAATGCTGCAGATAAATGGAAACTTGAAACAAAAGCAGGACATGCTGGAAACACTCAGCAGGTCAGGCAGCATCCGTGGAGAAAGAAACAGCGTTAACATTTCAGATGGATGACCTTTCATCAGAACTGGAAAAAGTTAGAGCTGTAACAGATTTTAGGCAAGTGTAGGGGTGCGTGGCGGGGGCGGGGGGAGAGATTATTGAAACATAGACGATAGGAGCAGGAGTAGGCCATTTGGCCCCTGGAGCCTGCTCCGCCATTTAATGAGATCATGGCTGATAATCCAAATTCAGTACCCTGTCCCTTCCTTCTCCCCATATCCCTTGAGCCTTAAGAAATATATCTAACTCCTTGAATATATTTAATGAATTGGCCTCAACTGCCTTCTGTGGTAGAGAATTCCACAGGTTCCCCACTCTCTGGGTGAAGAAATTCCTCCTCATCTCTGTCTTAAATGGCTTACTCCTTATACTTAGACTGTGACCCCTGATTCTGGACTCCCCCGCCATCGGGAACATCCTTCCTGCATCTAGTCAGTCTAGTCCTGTTAAAATTTTATAAGTTTCAATGAGATCCCCTCTCATTCTTCTAAACTCCAGCAAGTATAAACCCAATCGTCCCCTCATAAGTCATTCCTGCCATCCCAGGTATCAGTCTGGTGAATCTTCGCTGCACTCCCTCCATGGCAAGAACATCTTTCCTCAAATAGGGCGACCAAAACTGCACACAATACTGAAGGTGTGGTCTCACCAAGGCCCTGTACAACTGCAGCAAGACATCCTTGTTCCTGTACTCAAACCCTCTCGCTACGAAGGCCAACATACCATTTGCCTTCTTAACCGCCTGCTGTACCTGCATACTTACCTTCAGCGACTGTTGCACAAGGACACCCAGGTCTCATTGCACTTCCCCGTCTCCCAATCTATTGCTGTTCAGATAATAAGCTGCCTTCCTGTTTTTACCACCAAAGTGGATAACCTCGCATTTATGATAGCAAAATACTGCGGATGTTGGAAATCTGAAATAACAACAGAAAATGCTGGAAAAACTCAGCAGGTCAGGCAACATCCGTGGACAGAAATTTGAGTTGACGTTTCGGGTCGAACCCTTCTTCAAAACTGGAAAGAAAAGATAGATCGGAGGCAGGGCTGCGATCGGACAAAAGAATAAAAGAAACAAAAGTAAAAAAGAGACAATAAAAGGTATTAGAAGCTAGACGAGATGGTAATAGGCTGAGATTAGGTGTACTGGCAGGGCAAGAGATAATTGCCAGGTGTGAGAGAGAAACAAAAGGAAAGGGGGGGGGGAAAGGAGTGGAAAAATTACAAGAAAAAATGAAATAGGGGCCAAGGTTATGATCTGAAATTGTTGAACTCGATATTGAGTCCGGAAGGCTGCAGAGTGCCTAATCGGAAGATGAGGTGCTGTTCCTCGAGTTTATGTTGAGCTTCCGTGGAACAACTCTGTTCGACGGAGTATCAATCAGGAAATAGTTGAGGCTTGTAATAAGGGAACATCTATAATTATGGGGGATTTTAACTATCATATTAATTGGACAAATCAAATTGGGCAGGGCTGCCTTGAGGATGAGTTCATTGAGTGTATTAGGGATGGGTTTCTTGAGCAGTATGTAACTGAACCGACCAGGGGGCAAGCAACCTTAGATCTGGTCCTGTGTAACGAGACAGCATTAATTAAAAATGTCCTAGTAAAGGATCCCCTTGGAATGAGTGACCATAACATGGTTGAATTCCATATTCAATTAGAGGGTGAGAAGGTTGGATCTCAAACAAGCGTGCTAAGCTTGAATAAAGGAGACTATGAAGGTATGAGAGCGGAATTGAGTAGAGTGGATTGGGAAAATAGATTAAAGGGTAAGACGATACATGATCAGTGGTGTACATTTAAGGAGTTATTTTACAACTTCCAAAAAATATATATTATCCACTGAGAAGAAAAGGGTGTAAAAGAAAAGACAGCCATCCGTGGCTAAGTAAAGAAATTAAGGATAGTATTCGACTAAAAACAAGGGCATATAAGGTAGCCAAATCTAGTGGGAGGATAGAGAATTGGGAAAACTTTAAAAGACAGCAAAAAATAACAAAAAGATTGATTAAGAAAGGGAAGATAGATTATGAAAGTAAATTAGCAAAAAATATAAAAACAGATAGTAAGAGTTTTTATAGTTATATAAAAAGAAAAAAGGGTGGCTAAAGTCAATGTTGGTCCCTTAGAGGATGAGACCGGGAAATTAATGGTGGGAAATATGGAGATGGCAAAAACACTGAATGAATATTTTGTATCAGTCTTTACAGTAGAAGACACTAAGAATATCCCAACACTGGACAAACAGGGGGCTATGGGGGGGAGGAGCTAAACACGATCAAATTCACTAAGGAAGTGGTACTCGGTAAAATAATGGGACTCAAGGCGGATAAATCACCTGGACCTGATGGCTTACATCCTAGGGTCTTGAGGGAAGTGGCGGTAGGGATTGTGGATGCATTGGTAATAATTTTCCAAAACTCCCTGGACTCGGAAAAGGTCCCGGCAGACTGGAAAACTGCTAATGTAACACCCTTATTTAAAAAGGGCAGTAGACAGAAGGCTGGAAACTATAGCCTAACATCTGTGGTAGGTAAAATTTTGGAGTCCATTATTAAGGAGACAGTAACAGGACATTTGGATAATCATAATTTAATAGGACAAAGTCAGCATGGTTTTATGAAGGGGAAGTCATGTTTGACAAATTTGCTGGAGTTCTTTGAGGAAGTAACATATAGGGTGGATAAAGGGGAACCAGTGGACGTAGTGTATTTAGACTTCCAAAAGGCATTTGACAAGGTGCCACACAGAAGATTATTGCTTAAGATAAAAAATCACGGGATTGGGGGTAATATTCTGGCATGGATAGAGGATTGGCTATCTAACAGAAGGCAGAGAGTTGGGATAAATGGTTCATTCTCAGACTGGCAATCAGTAACTAGTGGTGTTCTGCAGGGGTCAGTGCTGGGTCCCCAACTCTTTACAATCTATATTAACGATTTGGAGGAGGGGACCGAGTGTAACATCAAAGTTTGCAGATGATACTAAGATGGGAGGGAAAGTAGTGAGTGAGGAGGACATAAAAAACCTGCAAGGGGACATAGACAGGCTAAGTAAGTGGGCAGAGATTTGGCAGATGGAATACAATACTGGAAAGTGTGAGGTTATGCACTTTGGCAGGAAAAATCGTAGAGCAAGTTATTATCTTAATGGCAAGAAACTGGAAAGTACTGATGTACAAAGGGATCTGGGGGTCCTGGTGCACAAAACTCAAAAGGTTAGTATGCAGGTGCAGCAAGTGATTAAGAAGGCCAATGGAATGTTGGCTTTCATTGCTAGGGGGATAGAATATAAAAATAGGGAGGTATTGCTTCAGTTGTACAAGGTATTAGTGAGACCGCACCTGGAATACTGCGTACAGTTTTGGTGTCCATACTTAAGAAAGGACATACTTGCTCTCGAGTCAGTACAAAGAAGGTTCACTCGGTTAATCCCGGGGATGAGGGGATGGACATATGAGGAGAGGTTGAGTAGATTGGGACTCTACTCATTGGACTTCAGAAGAATGAGAGGCGATCTTATTGAAACATATAAGATTGTGAAGGGGTTGGATTGGGTGGATGCGGGGAAGATGTTCCCGATGATGGGTGAAACTAGAACTAGGGGGCATAGTCTTAGAATAAGGGGCTGCTCTTTCAAAACTGAGATGAGGAGGAACTACTTCACTCAGAGGGTGGTAGGTCCATGGAATATGCTGCCCCAAAAAGCTGTAGAAGCTACATCATTACATAAATTTAAAACAGAAATAGACAGTTTCCTAGAAGTAAAGGGAATTAAGGGTTACGGGGAGCGGGCAGGAATTTGGACATGAGTCTAGGTTCGGATCGGTCATGGCCCTGTGGGTAGCGGAGCGGGCCCAGGGGCCGTGTAGCCTGATCCTGCTCCTATTTCGTGTGTCTAATTCTGTTAGATTCAGGAGATGGTTCTGTGATAGTGGATTGGCGGTTAGGATCAGATCAGCCATGATCTTATTGAATGGTGGAGCAGGCTCGAGGGGCCGATTGGCCTACTCCTGCTCCTATTTCTTATGTTCTTATGTTCTAATACAAGAGGCCAAGGACGGTGAGGTCCGAGTGGGAATGGGGCGGCGAATTAAAATGACAGGCGACCGGAAGCTCGGGGTCACCCTTACGGACTGAACGGAGGTGTTCCGCAAAGCGGTCACCCAATCTTCGTTTGGTCTCCCCAATGTAGAGGAGACCGCATCGTGAGCAGCGAATACAGTATACTAGATTGCAAGAAGTACAAGTAAATCGCTGTTTCACCTGGAAGGGGTGTTTGGGGCCCTGGACAGTGGGAAGCGGGGAGGTATAGGGGCAGGTGTTACATCTCCTCCGCTTGCACGGGAAGGTGGCAGGCGAAGGGGAAGGGCTGTTTGGGGTGATAGAGGAGTGGACTAGGGTGTCTCGGAGGGAGCGGTCCCTGCGGAATGCCGAAAGGGGAGGGGAGGGGAAGATACGTTTGGTGGTGGGATCACTTTGGAGGTAGCGGAAATGCCGGAGGATGATCCGTTGAATGTGGAGGCTGGTGGGGTGAAAGGTGAGGACAAGGGGAGCATTTATCCACATTATACTGCATCTGCCCAATCACCCAACCTGTCCAAATCATCCTGTAGTTTCTTGGCATCCTCACAGCACACATGCCCACCCAGCTTTGTGTCGTCTGCAAACTTGGAGATGTTACATCTAGTTCCCTCGTCTAGATCATTAATATATATTGTGAATAGCTGGGGTCCTAGGACTGATCCCTGCGGTGCCCCACTAGTCACTGCCTGCCACTCGGAAAAAGACCCGTTCATTCCAACTCTTTGCTTCCTGTCTGCCAACCAGTTCTCTATCCAAGTCAGTACCTTGCCCCCAATCCCATGTGCCTTAACTTTACACGCTAATCTCTTATGCGGGACCTTATCGAAAGCCTTCTGAAAGTCCAAATACACCACATCCACTGGTTCTCCCTTATCTATTCTACCAGTTACATCCTCAAAAAATTCCAGTAGATTAGTCAAGCACGATTTACCTTTTTTAAATCCATGTTGACTTTGTCCGATCCTGTCACCGTTTTCCAAGTGCTCTGCTATTACATCTTTTATAATGGACTCTAGCATTTCCCCACTACCGATGTCAGGCTTACCGGTCTATAATTCCCTGTTTTCTCTCTACCACCTTTTTTGAATAGTGGGGTAACATTAGCTACACTCCAACCCATGGGAACTGTTCCAGAGTATATAGAATTTTGGAAGATGACCAGCAATGCATCTACTATTTCTAGGGCCACTTCCTTAAGTACCCTAGGATGTAGATTATCAGGCCCTGGGGATTTATCGGCCTTCAATCCCATCAATTTTCCTAACACCATTTCCCTACAAATACTGATTTCATTCAGTTCCTCCCTCTCATTAGACCTTATGTTCCCCGACATCTCTGGGAGGTTATTTGTGTCCTCCTTTGTGAAGACAGAACCAAAGTATGTATTTAATTGGTCTGCCATTTCTTCCCCATTATAAATTCCCCTGATTCTGACTGCAAGGGACCTATGCTTGACTTCACCAATCTTTTTCTCTTCACACATATCTATAGAAGCTTTTACAGTCAGTTTTTATGTTCCCTGTAAGCTTACTCTCATACTCTATTTTCCCCCTCTTAATTAATCCCTTTGTCCTCCTTTGCTGAATCCTAAACTGCTCCCAATCCTCAGGTTTGCTGCTTTTTCTGGCCAATTTATATGTCCTCTCCTTGGATCTTATGCTACCCTAATTTCCCTTGTTAGCCACGGTTGAGTCACCTTTTTTGTTTTATTTTTTTGCCAAATGGGGATGAACAAATTCTGTAGTTCATCCATGCCATCTTTAAATGTTTGCCATTGCCTATCCACCGTCAACCCTTTGAGTAACATTCCCCAATCAATCCTACCCAACTCGCGCCTCATACCATCGTAGTTTCCTTTATTTAAATTCAGGACCCTAGTCTCTGAGTCAACTACTTCACTCTCCATCTTAATGAAGAATTCTATCATATTATGATCGCTCCGCCCCAAGGGGCCTCGCACAGCAAGATTGCTAATTATTCCTTTCCCATTACATAATACCCAGTCTAAGATGGCCTGATCTTTTGTTGGTTCCTCAACATATTGGTCCAGGAAACCATCCCGTATACACTCCAGGAATTCCTCCTCCACAGTATTGTTACTAATTTGGTTAGCCTAATCTATATGTAGATTAAAGTCACCCATGATAACTGCTGTGCCCTTATTGCACGCATCTCTAATTTCCCGTTTAATGCCATCCCCAACCTCCGCATTACTGTTTGGGGGTCTGTATACATCTCCCACTAACGTTTTCTGCCCCTTGGTATTTCTCAGCTCTACCCATACAGATTCCACAGCATCAGAACTAATATCCTTCCTTACAATTGTGTTAATCTCCTCTTTAACCAGCAATGCTACCCCACTTCCTTTTCCTTTTTGCCTGTCTTTCCTGAATATTGAATACCCCTGGATGTTGAGTTCCCAGCCTTGGTCACCCTGGAGCCATGTTTCCGTAATCCCAATCATATCATCCGTTTACATCTATTTGCGCAGTGAATTCATCCACCTTATTACGAATGCTCCTCGCATTAAGACACAAAGCCTTCAGGCTTGTTTTTTTTAACAATCTTAGACCTTTTAGAATTATTATTTACTGTGGCCATGTTTGATTTAAACCCTTGATTTCTCTGACTGCCACTTTTGCTTTTCTCCTTCCTGTCTTTTGCTTTTATCCTTGTTTCCCTTTCCTCTATCTCCCTGCACAGGTTCCCAACCCCCTGCCATTTTAATTTAAACCCTCCCCCACAGCACTAGCAAACACTCCCCCTAGGACATCGGTCCCGGTCCTGCCCAGGTGCAAACCGTCCAGTTTAAATTAAACGACAAAAGGGATAATGGTGCGAGGCAGAAGTGGGTAAGAATCGCAGAATGATACAGCACAGAAGGAGGCCATTCGGCCCATCGTGCCTATTCCGGCTCTTTGGTAGAGCTGTCCAATTAATCCCACTCTCCCTGCTCTTTCCCGATAGGCTATGTTTTTTTTTTTGAGTGTGCAGTCCCTTTAAGGGGCTGCACAGCTCATTCAAATTATGTTTTTCCCATTATAAAGCCATTCAGCGGCCTGCATGGGACCTCCAGATCGCTGCCCGGCCACACAGCTTAACTGGAGCATTACCCATAGCCCTATATATTTTTTCCCTTCAAGTATTTATCCAATTCTCTTTTAAATTTTATTATTGAACCAGCCTTTCAGGCAGTGCATTCCAGATCACAACAACTTGCTGCGTAAAAAAATGTTTCCTCATGTCGCCTCTGGTTCTTTTGCCAATGACCTTAAATTTGTGTCCGGTGGTTACCAACCCTTCTGTCACTGGAAACAGTTTCTCCTTATTTACTCAATCAAAACCATTAATGATTTTAAACACCTCTATGAAATCTGTTAACCTTCTCTGCTCTAAGGAGAACAACCCCAACTTCTCCAGTCTCTCCACATAACTGAAGTCTCCCATCCCTGGGACCATTTTAGTAAATCATTTCTGCACCCTCTCCAAGGCCTTGACACCTCCCTAAAGTGTGGTGCCCAGAGTTAAACACAATACTCCAGCTGAGGCCTAACCAGTGATTTATAAAGGTTTAGAATAACCTCCTTGCTTTTGTACTATTCCTCTATTAATAAAGCCAAGGATCCCGTATGCTTTTTTAACAGCCTTCTCAACTTGTCCTGCCACCTTCAAGGATTTGTGTACATACAGTCTCCCGGTCTCTCTGTTCCTGCAACCCTTTTAAAATTGTACCATTTAGTTCATATTGCCTCTCATTCTTTCTGCCAAAATGTATCGCTTCACACTTCTCTGCATTAAATTCCATCTGCCATGTGTCTGCCCATTTCACCAGTCTGTCTAAGTCCTCCTGAAGTCTGTTACTATCCTTCTCATTGTTTACTACATTTCCGAATTTCGTATCATCTGCAAACTTTAAAATTAGCCCCATATACCTAAGTCCAGGTCGTTAATATATATCAAAACAAAAAAGAGCAGTAGACCGCACTATCCTCATCAACCCTCTCCATTACTTCATCAAAGAACTCGATCAAGTTAGTCAAATCTGATTTGCCTTTAACAAATACGTGCTGACTTTAATTTATTAACCCATACTTTTCCAAATGCCAATTAATTTTGTCCCGGATTATTGACTCTAAATGTCCCCACTGTTAGGCTGACTGGCCTGTAGTTGCCGGGTTTATCCCACTCCCCTTTTTTAAACAGGGGTATAACATTTGCAATCCTCCAGTCCGCTGGCACCACCCCCATATCCAAGGAGGATTGGAAGATTGTGGCCAGTGCCAGAGACTCCGCAATTTCCACCCTTACTTCCCTCAGTAACCTAGGATACATCCCATCTGGACCAGGTGACTTTTCTACTTTGAGGATTGCCAACCTTGTAAGTACCTCCTCTTTATCTATTTTATCCTATCCAATATCACTGCTGCCTCCTCCTTACTGGAACATTGGCAGCATCCTCTTTAGTGAAGACAGATGCAAAGTACTCAGTTAGTACCTCAGACATGACCTCTGACACCACAAAAAGATTTCCTTTATTGTCCCTAATCAGCCCCACCCTTCCTTTGACTACCCTTTTACTAATTGCGTGTTTATAAAAGATTTTGGGTTTCCTTTTATGTTAGCCACTAATCTATTCTCATACTCTCTCTTTGCCCCTCTTATTCCCTTTTAGATTTCCTCTGTACTTTCTATACTCAGCTTGGTTCTCCACTGTATTATGAACCTTACAATTGTCATAGTTAAGTATTTTTACACTTGATTGTACCTTTTCCTTTTCCATAATTCTAAATTGATATTGTGGTGGGGAAACACTGTGTGTATGTAGATAAACCTGTATAATCCCCTTTTAACTGCTGTATTCCCCTCCCCCCACAAGACAGTTGCAAGCTGAGAGGAATAAGGCATGTTCAGACTTGCCTGCTGCTGAGAGAAGGAAAACCAATCAGGTTCCAGCAGGTGACCAATCCGTGAGTCATCACAGGTTCGCGGGCTGTACGAATTCAGTACTGTATTGTGAGAGTTGGAGTAAAGACCTATTTCTTGTAGCTTGCTGTGTTGCCTATTTCTTTACGCGGGAGACTGTAGTCTCCCACATTGGTGACCCCGAATGTCGGCAGCCGAAGCCCCCGACTCACGTAGCCCTACAGAGGCCAGCAACGACCCGACGGCAACCAGCAGCAGCCCGATGTCGGCCGGCGCCGTGTCCTTGAAGCTCCCCACCTTCTGGGAACACCAAGCACTGGCTTGGTTCGCGCACACGGAGGCCCAATTCACCCTTCGCAGGGTTCAAGACGATGAAGAAAGGTACCTCCACGTAGTCTCAGCACTAGCAAGCTCCACCGCCGCCGAAGTTCTCGACCTGCTGGGGAACCCACCACAGACCGGCAAGTACTCAACCATTAAGGGCCGCTTGCTGCAGGCTTACGGCCTGTCCGGGGAGGAGAGGGCCCGCAGGCTTCTTTCACTACCAGGCCTCGGCGACTCTACCCCGACCCAGTTGATGAGCCGGATGCTTGCGCTCCTGGGCTCTGAACCGCAGTGCTTCTTGTTTCGGGCCCTTTTCCTCAGCCTGCTTCCTCAGCAGGTACAGACTGCCCTCGCGGGGTCCCCGATCACGGACTGCGTACAACTGGCAGCCGCCGCGGACAAAGTCTTCGCCGTTGCCCAACTCGGCTGTGCAGCCGCGAGGCTCCCCGACACCACCAAGCGCACGCCGCCACGCCAGGCCACAGAACTATGCTACTACCACGCGCGTTTCGGCCACAAGGCCCAACACTGCAGAGCACCCTGCTCTTTCGATCAAACCAAGATGGCCACCCGGCCCAACGCGCCAGCCCCGCGCCGCCGTCTAGGCCCGCTCGACCGCACCCCCGCCGCCACGATGGTCATCGGCACCGCAGGTAAACTGCTGTACATAACCGACTCCCTTTCAGGGCGCAGATTCCTTTGCGACACCGGAGCCCAATGCAGCATAATTCCTGCCTCCCAGCTCGACATCCAGGCAGGCTGCAGCGGCCCACCCCTCGTGGCAGCAAATGGCGCAGCCATTGCTACTTTTGGAAAGCGATGGGCCGAGGTTTGTTTCAACAGCGAGCGATTTATGTGGGATTTTGTGACGGCCTCGGTGGCACATCCCTTGCTGGGCGCCGATTTTTTTTGCGCCCACGGACTCCTGGTCGACGTCCACGACAGGCGCCTGATCGACGCAGCAACTTTCACTTCACTGGCCTGCCAGCAGAGCAACAGCCCGGCCCTTGTCGGGTCCTGCTCTGCCCCGGCGGACGACGACTACGCCCGCCTACTCGCAGATTTCCCGAGGCTCACACAACCGACCTTCTCAGCCGCGGCAGCCAGGCATGGTGTCGAGCACCACATCACCACTACGGGACCACCAGTGTTCGCCCGAGCCAGAGACTGGACCAACACATGCGTGGCGTGTCAGCGCGCTAAGGTCCAGCAGCACACCAAGGCGCCATTGGAGTGTTTCCCGGTGCCCGAGAGGCGTTTTGACCACGTCCACGTCGATCTGGTAGGCCCCTTGCCGCCGTCGCACGGTTTCACACACCTGCTCACGATCGTCGACCACACCACCAGATGGCCCGAGGCGGTTCCCCTCGCCTCCACCACCACGACTGACGTCGCGCGAGCATTCGTCTCGACATGGGTGGCCCGGTTCGGCGTGCCGACCGACATATCCTCGGACAGAGGCCCCCAGTTCACCTCCTGATGCGCTATCAATTCTAATAAAAGGCTGGGCAGAGTTCAGAACGACAGGCTTTTATTAACTACTGAATTGCACTTCAGACAGATCAGGACTATGCCACAACAGTGAACTACAGTGGTTTACCACATTCACCCCTCGTTTAAAATTAAGTCCGGCGGGGTGAAGTGTATCAAAAGTTCGAGTAGGCGAGTCTGTCGGGCGGCCTCGTTTGCCGTCGAGATCTTCGTGGCGACGGTTGCGATGATACAGCTTCCCACGACGCGTCTTGAGCGGGGTCCAGCACCGGCGTATCGTCCCCTTTGGTGTTGGGTGGGCGAGTGGACTCCGGCTGGTCCTGGGGTCGCGGCATGCCGTCTACTGGGGTGGAATGGACAGGGGTGAGAATTGGGTCTACTGAATTTTGGGCCGTGTCGGAGGGGGTCGTGGTGGGGGGCAATGGTGGCGGGTCAGTGGACCCCGAGGGTGCCAGATCTCTAATGGAGACTGTATCCTCCCGCCCGTCCGGGTATGCCACGTAGGCGTACTGGGGGTTGGCATGGAGGAGGTGAACCTTCTCTACCAGGGGAGCCGTTTTGTGGGACCTTACATGCTTCCTCAGCAGGACGGGCCCTGGGGACGTCAGCCAGTGTGGTAGTGAGTTACCGGATGTGGACCTCCGGGGAAAAACAAACATTCGCTCATGGGGGGTTGCGTTGGTGGCTGTACACAGCAGTGACCGGATGGAGTGGAGCGCATCGGGTAGGACATCCTGCCAACGGGAGGTCGGAAGGCCCCTAGATTTTAAGGCTAGGAGGGCCGCCTTCCAGACCGTCGCGTTCTCTCTTTCAACCTGTCCGTTCCCCCGGGGGTTGTAGCTGGTGGTCCGGCTTGAGGCAATACCTCTCATGAGCAGGTACTGACGGAGTTCGTCGCTCATGAAGGACGAGCCCCGGTCGCTATGAATATAGCTGGGAAAACCGAACAGAGCAAAGAGGTTGTGCAGGCATTTAATGACCGTAACGGTGGTCATGTCCGGGCAGGGGATGGCAAAAGGGAAACGGGAGTACTCATCAACTATGTTGAGGAAGTACACATTGCGGTCAGAGGAGGGGAGGGGCCCTTTAAAGTCGATACTCAGTCGCTCAAAAGGGCGGGTGGCCTTGATCAGGTTTGCTCTGTCAGGCCTATAGAAGCGCGGCTTGTACTCTGCACAGACTGGGCAGCTCCTGGTCATGGTCCTGACCTCCTCGATGGAGTAAGGCAGGTTGCGGCCCTTAATGAAATGGAAGAACCTGGTGACCCCCGGGTGGCAGAGGTCGTTGTGGAGGCCCCGTAGTCTATCGATCTGCGCGGTGGCGCATGTGCCTCGCGATAGAGCATCTGAGGGTTCGTTGAGTTTCCCAGGCCGGTACAAGATGTCGTAATTGTAGGTGGAAAGTTCAATTCTCCACTTCAAAATCTTGTCATTTTTGATTTTGCCCCTCTGCTTGTTGTTGAACATGAAAGCGACTGAACGTTGGTCAGTAAGCAGGGTAAATCGTTTTCCAGCCAGGTAGTGCCGCCAGTGGCGCACCGCCTCCACAATGGCCTGGGCCTCTTTTTCCACAGAGGAGTGTCTGAGTTCGGAGCCCTGGAGGGTTCGTGAAAAAAAGGCCACGGGTCTTCCCGCCTGGTTAAGGGTAGCGGCCAGGGCAAAGTCGGATGCATCGCTCTCCACCTGGAAGGGGATGGACTCGTCTACCGAGTGCATGGTGGCCTTGGCAATGTCATCTTTTATACGGTGAAAGGCTAAGCGGGCCTCCGCCGTCAGGGGGAAGGAAGTGGACTTGATAAGTCGACGGGCTTTGTCCGCATAATGAGGGACCCACTGGGCGTAATAGGAAAAGAAGCCCAGGCACCTTTTGAGGGCCTTGAGACAGTGGGGCAGGGGAAGTTCCATCAACGGGCGCATCCGGTCAGGGTCAGGACTGATGACTCCGTGTTTCACCACGCAACCAAGGATAGCGAGGCGGGCTGTGCGGAATATGCACTTTTCCTTGTTGTACGTGAGGTTTAGGAGTTGGGCCGTGCGGAGGAACTTATCAAGATTGGCGTCATGGTCCTGCAGGTCATGGCCGCAGATGGTCACGTTGTCCAGGTAGGGAAACGTGGCCTGTAACGCATTCTCGTCGACCATCCGGTCCATCTCCCTCTGGAAGACGGAGACACCGTTGGTGACGCCAAAAGGAACCCTGAGGAAGTGAAAAAGGCGGCCGTTTGCCTCGAAAGCTGTGTACTGGCGGTCCTCAGGGCGGATAGGGATTTGGTGGTATGCTGCCTTGAGGTCAATGGTCGAGAAAACGCGGTATTGCGCTATCTTATTAACCATGTCGGCTATGCGGGGGAGGGGGTATGCGTCCAACTGGGTGTACTTGTTGATAGTCTGGCTGTAGGCGATGACTAGGCGCTGCTTGTTGCCAGTCTTAACGACTACCACCTGGGCTCGCCAGGGGCTGGTACTATCCTCAATAATCCCCTCTTTCAGGAGTCGCGTCACCTCAGATCTTATGGAGGATCTGTCCCCGGTGCTGTATCGCCTGCTCTTTGTGGCGATAGGCTTGCAGTCGCGGGTGAGGTTGGCGAACGGGGGGGGGTGTGATTTTGAGGGTGGAGAGACTACAGGTGGGGCGCGGCGGGCAATTTTAAAACTGCTGGTTGCAGACAGTGAGCGGGGGAAGAGGTCCACCGTATGTCAAGGTGACACTCTTAAAGTGACAATGAAAGTCCAACCCCAGTAGAACGGCAGCGCAGAGATGTGGCAGGACGAATAGCTTTACATTTTTATATACGGAGCCCTTCACCGAGAGGGTCACTACGCAGTAGCCGCCGACGTCTGCTGAGTGGGATTTCGAGGCCATGGAGATCCGATGGCGCGTTGGCCGGACCGAGAGGGAATAGCGCCGTACTGTATCAGGGTGTTTGAAGCTCTCCGTGCTCCCGGAATCAAAAAGGCAAGTTGTGGCGCGGCCATTTACCTGGATGTCCATCGTGGACCTGGCTAGCTGGTGGGGTCTGGATTGATCCAGCGTGATGGAGGCCGCTGTGGAGTCGGTAGCGTCGCTGTAGAACCCCGGTGAGGCGGCGGTGGGTGAGTCGGGGGCCCGTTGGCAGAATGGCGGGCAAGATGGCGGCGTCGGAGAGGAAGGACAAAATGGCGGCGCCCATGACGATCCCGATCCCCACGAGGCTGGAGGGAGGCAAGATGGCCGCTCCCACGAATTGCACGCGGCGCTGCTGGAGGTAGGGGTCTTCTGACTTCTGCAGACGCCAGCGTAGTGTCCCTTCTTACCGCAGGCAGAGCAGACCGCGTTTTTCGCCGGGGCAGCGCGCCCTGGGGTGTTTGGTTTGGCCACAGAAATAACATTTCTGGCTCGGGCGGGACATCGCTGCAGCAGTTGAGGCCAGGGCCCGTGGCGGCGCCGCGTCCCAAGGTGGCGGCGGCTGCGGCATCCATGAGGCGGCCGCGCGGTCCGGGGAGTAGGCCTCCATGTTCCGGTGGGCTACGTCCAACGAGAGGGTGAGTGAAATCGCCTTCTTCAGGTCGAGCTCGCTACTTTCCAGCAGTCGCTGCCGTGTGTGAGTGGACCTGAGGCCCGCCACGAGGGCGTCCCGGATGAGCTCCTCCGTATGTTCCGTGGCTGTTACTTGCTTGCATTCGCAGGCTCGGCCGAGTTCCTTCAGCGCCCGTATGTATGCTTCTGTGGGTTCCCCGGGTTGTTGTTTGCGAGACCCCAGGAGA
The DNA here is from genome assembly GCF_052327205.1 of Somniosus microcephalus. Classification (NCBI taxonomy): domain Eukaryota; kingdom Metazoa; phylum Chordata; class Chondrichthyes; order Squaliformes; family Somniosidae; genus Somniosus; species Somniosus microcephalus. Next base: position 135,493,131 of record NC_140992.1, on the reverse strand, counting down.
TGTCTTGCGTAAACATAGTTGACCGGGCGTGCGTATTGCTCCTTCAAGATGTCGATAGCCCCCTGGTAGCTCGTAGCGTCCCGGATAAGGGCAAAAGCTCGGTGGTTTACTTTAGAGTTCAGCACCCTGAGCTTGTCGGCATCGGCGGCGACGGTCTCGCCGGATGCAGTCAGAAAGGACTCAAAACAGTGCAGCCAGTGCGAGAACTTGGCAGTCGAGTCTGGTTCTTGCGGGTCGAGTTCCAGGCACTTGATCTTAAGAATCTGCAGCATCGTTTTTTTTTTTTTTTCAGTAGTTAATAAAATTGATGCGCTATCAATTCTAATAAAAGGCTGGGCAGAGTTCAGAACGACAGGCTTTTATTAACTACTGAATTGCACTTCAGACAGGTCAGGACTATGCCTCTAGTGGACGACCGAATGCCAGGAGCTGCCATGCGGCCGCTCTTATACTCGGTAGCCCAGGGGCGGAGTCAGCTGAGGCATAGTCAGGCACAACAGTGAAACAAGAGTGAACGACAACAACAACAACAGTGAACACAGTGAACTACAGTGGTTTACCACACCTCCCACTTGTGGAATGCCATCACCGCCGGCCTCGGCACCAAGTTGCACAGGACAACAGCCTACCACCCGCAGGCCAACGGGCTCTGCGAGCGCTTTCATTGTTCCTTGAAAGCCTCCCTCCGCGCCAGCCTGGCCGACACCAGCTGGATCGACAAACTACCCTGGGTCCTCCTGGGATTGCGCACCGCGCCCAAAGAGGACCTCCGCGCCTCCGCGGCCGAGATGGTCTACGGCCAACCGCTCAGAGTACCAGGCGACTTCCTCCCCCTGACAATGGAGCCGTGGTTGGCCGCCAGACAGCTTTCCCTGCACCAGGACGCGGCCCAGCAATTCCGTCCAGTGCCCACTTCGCAACACGGCCCGCAGCCGTCCTACGTGCCTCGAGACTTACGACATGCGGAGTTCGTCTTCGTGCGCCGGGACGCGCACAGAGGCCCGCTGCAGGCACCATACACCGGCCCCTTCTCAGTATTGGAGACGGGGGACAAAGCTTTTCTTATCGACGTCGGCGGGAAGCCGGACCTTATTTCAGTAGACCGCCTCAAACCGGCGCACCTGGACCTCAGCTTCCCGTTTCGTCCGGCTCTCCCCCCACGGCGGGGCAGACATCCCGCGTTGGCGGCGGCCCCACAAGAGGACCAAGACACGCCAGAACCTTACTTCCCGGCCGCCGCCCCACCTTCGCCGGCAGCCCGTCCAGCCAGCCCACCGGCAGACCAGCCGACGAACCAACCGGCCGACCTCCCAGACAGCCCTCCTCACACGCCAGATGGCTACTACAGCCGCTACGGCCGTTTGGTCAAACCTCCGCAGAGACTGACTTTTACAGTTAACGAGGATTCTGGGGGGGCATATGTGGCGTTGCCACATTGGGGAAACACTGTGTGTATGTAGATAAACCTGTATAATCCCCTTTTAACTGCTGTATTCCCCTCCCCCCGCAAGACAGTTGCAAGCTGAGAGGAATAAGGCATGTTCAGACTTGCCTGCTGCTGAGAGAAGGAAAACCAATCAGGTTCCAGCAGGTGACCAATCCATGAGTCATCACAGGTTCGCGGGCTGTACGAATTCAGTACTGTATTGTGAGAGTTGGAGTAAAGACCTATTTCTTGTAGCTCGCTGTGTTGCCTATTTCTTTACGCGGGAGACTGTAGTCTCCCACAATATTATGATCACCATTCCCCAAAAGCTCCCCCACTGAAACTTGCCCCACTTCATTCCCCAGAACTAGATCCAGCACTGCTTCTTTCCTTGTTGGGCTGGAAACACACTGATCAAGAATGTTCTCTTGTACACCTTTCAAGAATTCCTCCTCCTCTTTGCCCTTTACACTGTTATTATCCCAGTCTATATTAGGATAATTGAAGTCCCCCATTATCACTACTCTGTAGTTCCTGCATCTTTCTGTAATTTGCCTGAAAATTTGCTCTTTTATCTCCTTGGTGGCCTATAGTATACACCCAGTAGTGTAATAGCTCCTCTATTGTTCCTTAATTCTAATCAAATCCCTCTCCAGTGCTATAATAGTTTCTGTAATCAATACTGCCACACCCTCCTTTTTTTTCCTTCCCTATCTTTCCTGAATACCTTTTAGCCAGGAATATTAAGTTCACAAACTATAAAATTCTGACAGGACTGGACAGACTAGATGCTGGAAGGATGTTCCCGATGGTCAGGGAGTCCAGAACCAGGGGTCACAGTCTAAGGATAAAGGGTAAGCCATTTAGGACAGAAATGAGGGGTAATTTCTTCACCCAGAGAGTGGTGAACCTGTGGAATTCTCTACCACAGAAGGCAGTAGAAGCCAATTCATTAAATATATTCAAGAAGGAGTTAGATATATTTCTTAAGGCTAAAGGGATCAAGGGGTATGGGGAGAAAGCAGGGACCGGGTACTGAATTTGGATGACCAGCCATGATCACATTGAATGGCGGAGCAGGCTCGAGGGGCCGAATGGCCTACTCCTGCTCCTATCTTCTATGTTTCTATGACAAAGAGTTTGACTCGAAACGTTGACTCCATTTTCTCTCCACGGATGTTGCCTGGCCTGCTGAGTTATTCCAGCATTTTCTGTTGTTATTTCCCTTTCTTTGAGCCAGGTCTGTTATTGTCACTATATCATAGTCCCATGTGGCGACTTGTGCCTGCAGCTCACCAACTTTATTTAACGCGCTCCGTGCATTTATGTACATGCACTCCAAACCCATCTTAGACTGCTTCGCATTTGCCCATGTCTGATCCCTCCTATTTCTGAAATATTCTTTACTCTAGTGCTATTTGCCTCTCCCAGTCCTCTGTGCACCTTGTTTCTCCTCTCTAATGTTTCATCCTGGTGCCCAACCCCCCTGCCAAATTAGTTTAAACCCTCCCCCACAGCACAAGTTAACCTTTCCGCGAGGACATTGGTCCCAGCTCTGTTGAGGTGCCACCCGTTCACATTGATCAGGCCCCTCCTGTCTCAGAACTGATCCCAATGCCCCAGGAATCTAAAGCCCTACCTCATAAGAACATAAGAAATAGGAGCATGAGTAGGCCAATCGGCCCCTCGAGCCTGCTCCACCATTCAATAAGATCATGGCTGATCTGATCCTAACCGCCAATCCACTATCACAGAACCATCTCCTGAATCTAACAGAATTAGACACACGAAATAGGAGCAGGATCAGGCTACACGGCCCCTGGGCCCGCTCCGCTACCCACAGGGCAATGACCGATCCGAACCTCGACTCATGTCCAAATTCCTGCCCGCTCCCCATAACCCTTAATTCCCTTTACTTCTAGGAAACTGTCTATTTCTGTTTTAAATTTATGTAATGATGTAGCTTCTACAGCTTTTTGGGGCAGCATATTCCATGGACCTACCACCCTCTGAGTGAAGTAGTTCCTCCTCATCTCAGTCTTGAAAGAGCAGCCCCTTATTCTAAGACTATGCCCCCTAGTTCTAGTTTCACCCATCATCGGGAACATCTTCCCCGCATCCACCCGATCCAACCCCTTCACAATCTTATATGTTTCAATAAGATCGCCTCTCATTCTTCTGAACTCCAATGAGTAGAGTCCCAATCTACTCAACCTCTCCTCATATGTCCATCCCCTCATCCCCGGGATTAACCGAGTGAACCTTCTTTGTACTGACTTGAGAGCAAGTATGTCCTTTCTTAAGTATGGACACCAAAACTGTACGCAGCATTCCAGGTGCGGTCTCACCAATACCTTGTACAACTGAAGCAATACCTCCCTATTTTTATATTCTATCCCCCTAGCAATGAAAGCCAACATTCCATTGGCCTTCTTAATCACTTGCTGCACCTGCATACTAACCTTTTGAGTTTTGTGCACCAGGACCCCCAGATCCCTTTGTACTTCAGTACTTTCCAGTTTCTTGCCATTAAGATAATAACTTGCTCTACGATTTTTCCTGCCAAAGTGCATAACCTCACACTTTCCAGTATTGTATTCCATCTGCCAAATCTCTGCCCACTTACTTAGCCTGTCTATGTCCCCTTGCAGGTTGTTTATGTCCTCCTCACTCACTACTTTCCCTCCCATCTTAGTATCATCTGCAAACTTTGATATGTTACACTCGGTCCCCTCCTCCAAATCGTTAATATAGATTGTAAAGAGTTGGGGACCCAGCACTGACCCCTGCGGAACACCACTAGTTACTGATTGCCAGTCTGAGAATGAACCATTTATCCCAACTCTCTGCCTTCTGTTAGATAGCCAATCCTCTATCCATGCCAGAATATTACCCCCAATCCCATGATTTTTTATCTTAAGCAATAATCTTCTGTGTGGCACCTTGTCAAATGCCTTTTGGAAGTCTAAATACACTACGTCCACTGGTTCCCCTTTATCCACCCTATATGTTACTTCCTCAAAGAACTCCAGCAAATTTGTCAAACATGACTTCCCCTTCATAAAACCATGCTGACTTTGTCCTATTAAATTATGATTATCCAAATGTCCTGTTACTGTCTCCTTAATAATGGACTCCAATATTTTACCTACCACAGATGTTAGGCTAACCAGTCTATAGTTTCCAGCCTTCTGTCTACTGCCCTTTTTATATAAGGGTGTTACATTAGCAGTTTTCCAGTCTGCCGGGACCTTTGCTGAGTCCAGGGAGTTTTGGAAAATTATTACCAATGCATCCACAATCCCTACCGCCATTTCCCTCAAGACCCTAGGATGTAAGCCATCAGGTCCAGGTGATTTATCCGCCTTGAGTCCCATTATTTTACCGAGTAGCACTTCCTTAGTGGTTTTGATCATGTTTAGCTCCTCCCCCCCATAGCCCCCTGTTTGTCCAGTGTTAGGATATTCTTAGTGTCTTCTCCTGTAAAGACTGATACAAAATATTCATTCAGTGTTTTTGCCATCTCCATATTTCCCACCATTAATTTCCCGGTCTCATCCTCTAAGGGACCAACATTGACTTTAGCCACCCTTTTTTCTTTTTATATAACTATAAAAACTCTTACTATCTGTTTTTATATTTTTTGCTAATTTACTTTCATAATCTATCTTCCCTTTCTTAATCAATCTTTTTGTTATTTTTTGCTGTCTTTTAAAGTTTTCCCAATTCTCTATCCTCCCACTAGATTTGGCTACCTTATATGCCCTTGTTTTTAGTCGAATACTATCCTTAATTTCTTTACTTAGCCACGGATGGCTGTCTTTTCTTTTACACCCTTTTCTTCTCAGTGGATAATATATATTTTTTGGAAGTTGTAAAATAACTCCTTAAATGTACACCACTGATCATGTATCGTCTTACCCTTTAATCTATTTTCCCAATCCACTCTACTCAATTCCGCTCTCATACCTTCATAGTCTCCTTTATTCAAGCTTAGCACGCTTGTTTGAGATCCAACCTTCTCACCCTCTAATTGAATATGGAATTCAACCATGTTATGGTCACTCATTCCAAGGGGATCCTTTACTAGGACATTTTTAATTAATGCTGTCTCGTTACACAGGACCAGATCTAAGGTTGCTTGCCCCCTGGTCAGTTCAGTTACATACTGCTCTCTTGCACCATTTCTCCAGCCACCCGTTAACCTGTTTTATCCTACTATTCTTATATTCACTAGCACGTGGGACTGGGAGTAATCCAGAGATTACTACCTTGGAGGTCCTGCTTTTTAACTTCCTCCCTAGCTCCTGAAACTCTGACTGCAGGATCTCAACCCTTTTCCTTTCTATGTCATTGGTTCCCACATGGACGACGACTTCTGGCTTTTCCCCTTTCCCGCGCAAAATGATCTGCATCCTCTCAGTGATGTCCTTTCCTACATGCCCTATTTCCTACATTACAACAGTGACTATACTTCAAAAGTACTTAATTGGCTGTAAGTGCTTTGAGACGTTGAGGTCGTGAAAGGCACTATATAAATGTAAGTTTTTCTTTATTTTACCCTGGCACCAGGGAGGCAACACACCATGCAAGACTCATACCGTCGGTTGCAGAATTTCCTGTCTATCCCCCTGACTATCAACTCCCCTATGACCGGCAGAATCACTACCAGCACCTGCTGGCTGAAAAAATGGGAGCAGTGGTTATGATCTGAAATTGTTGAACTCGATGTTGAGTCCAGAAGATTGTAAAGTGCCTTCCCGTGCTTGTAAAATTGAAAGAAGAGGTGCTGTTCCTCGAGCTTCATTGGAACAGTGCAGAAGGCCAAGGACAGAGAGGTCAGAGTGGGACGGAGACTTAAAATGGCAATTGACCAGAAGCTCAGGGGCAAGCACCCAATCTGCATTTGGTCTCCCCAATGTATAAGAGCCCATATTGTGAGCAGCATATACAGTATACCAAATTAAAAGAAGTACAAGCGCTGTTTCACCTGGAATGAGTGTTTGGGGCCCTGGAAGGTGGGGAGGAGGTGAAAGGGTAGGTGCCATGGGGAGGGAAGGGGGTGTTGGGAGTGATTGAGGAGTGGACCAGGGTGTCGCAGAGGGAACTGTCCCTTTGGAATGCTGAAAGGGGAGGGGACAGGAAGATGTGTTTGGTGGTAACATCGCCCTGGAGATGGAGGAGGATATTCCATAAAATACATACTTTGGTTCTGTCTTCACAAAAATAACCTCCCAGAGATGTCGGGGAACATAGGGTCTGATGAAAGGGAGGAACTGAAAGAAATCCGTATTTGTAGGGAAATGGTGTTAGGGAAATTGATGGGATTGAAGGCCGATAAATCCCCAGGGCCTGATAATCTACATCCTAGGGTACTTAAGGAAGTGGCCCTAGAAATAGTAGATGCATTGATCATCTTCCAACATTCAATGGAATCTGGAACAGTACCCATGGATTGGAGGGTAGCTAATGTTACCCCACTATTCAAAAAAGGTGGTAGAGAGAAAACGGGGAATTACAGACCGGTAAGCCTGACATCGGTAGTGGGGAAAATGCTAGAGTCCATTATAAAAGATGTAATAGCAGAGCACTTGGAAAACAGTGACAGGATCGGACAAAGTCAACATGGATTTACAAAAGGTGCTTGACTAATCTACTGGAATATTTTGAGGATGTAACTGGTAAAATAGATAAGGGAGAACCAGTGGATGTGGTGTATTTGGACTTTCAGAAGGCTTTCGATAAGGTCCCGCATAAGAGATTAGTGTGTAAAGTTAAGGCACTGTTCCTGGGACTAGGGACAGGGTCACTGGCAAGGCTTGGAAACTAAGCAAAGCCAGGCCTGGTTAGTACCTGGAGGGGTGACCATCAGGGACAGACCATGGTACAGAAGGAGCCCCGAGGAGGGGCAGTTGGTGAGAAGGTCACGGAAGGAGCCCCGGGAGGGGCGGCTGGTGAGCAGGCCCGGGCGTTGGGCTGAAGATTGTCGGACAGGAGGAATGGTGGAAATGAAATGGCGGCGCGCACAGACGCAGCGGCTTTGCTTCTCCCAGGACGGTGCTATTTACGTTTAATGTTAATGTTATTTGTACTGGACTGTACTGACAATAAAGTTGAATTATTATTGGGGGCAAGATATTGACTTGGATAGAGAACTGGTTGGCAGACAGAAAGCAAAGAGTTGGAATAAACAGGTCTTTTTCCGAGTGGCAGGCAGTGTCTAGTGGGGTACCGCAGGGATCGGTCCTTGGACCCCAGCTATTCACAATATATATTAATGATCTAGACAAGGGAACTAGATGTAATATCTCCAAATTTGCAGACGACACAAAGCTGGGTGGGTGTGTGCGCTGTGAGGAGGCTGCCGAGAAACTACAGGATGATTTGGACAGGTTGGGTGATTGGGCAGATGCATGGCAGATGCAATGTAACGTGGATAAATGTGAGGTTATCCACTTTGGTGGCAAAAACAGGAAGACAGATTATTATCTGAACGGCAATAGATTGGGAGAAGGGGAAGTGCAACGAGACCTGGGTGTCCTTGTGCACCAGTCGCTGAAGGTAAGCATGCAGGTGCAGCAGGTGGTTAAGAAGGCAAATGGTATGTTGGCCTTCGTAGCGAGAGGGTTTGAGTACAGGAACAAGGATGTCTTGCTGCAGTTGTACAGGGCCTTGGTGAGATCACATCTTGAGTATTGTGTGGAGTTTTGGTCGCCTTATCTGAGGAAGGATGTTCTTGCCATGGAAGGAGTTCAGCGAAGATTCACCAGGCTGATACCTAGGATGGCAGGAATGACGTATGAGGAGAGATTGGGTCGATTGGGCTTGTACTCGCTGGAATTTAGAAGAATGAGAGGGGATCTCATTGAAACTTATAAAATTCTGACAGGACTGGACAGACTAGATGCAGAAAGGATGTTCCCGATGGTCGGGGAGTCCAGAACCAGGGGTCACAGTCTAAGGATAAGGGGTAGGCCATTTAGGACAGAAATGAGGAATTTCTTCACCCAGAGAGTGGTGAACCTGTGGAATTCCCTACCACAGAAGGCAGTAGAGGCCAATACATTAAATATATTCAAGAAGGAGTTGGATATATTTCTTAAGGTTAAAGGGATCAAGGGGTATGGGGAGAAAGCAGGGACCGGGTACTGAATTTGGATGATCAGCCATGATCGCATTGAATGGCGGAGCTGGCTCGAGGGGCTGAATGGCCTACTCCTGCTCCTATCTTCTATGTTTCTATGTTTCCATTGAATGTGGAGACTGGTGGGGTGGAAGGTGAGGACAAGGGGAACCCTATTGTGGTTCTGGGAAGGAGGGGAAGGGGTGAGGGTAGAAGTGCGGCAAATGAGAGACGGACACGGTCGAGGGCCCTGTCAATCACAGTGGAGGGGAATCCTCGGTTGAAGAAAAAGAAAGACATATCGGAAGAACTGGTGTGGAAGGTGGCATCGTCAGAACAGATGCGACGGAGATGGAAAAACTGGGAGAATGGAAGAGAGTCCTTACAGGAAGCGGGGTGGGACGGTGTAATCAAGGTAGCTGTGGGAGTCGATGGACTTATAGTAGATATTGGTTGACAGTCTATCCCCAGAAATGGAGATAGAGAAGTTGAAGAATGGAAGGGAAGAGTCGGAGATGAACCATGTGAAGGTGAGAGAAGGGTGGAAATTGGAAGCAAAGTTGATAAAAAGTTTCCAGTTTTTGGCAAGAGCAGGAAGTGCTACCAATACAGCCATCAATGTACTGGAAAAAGAGGCGAGGGAGGGGACAGAAGGTAAATACATGGAAACTGGGGGAAGGGACAGTAAGTCAACCTTTGAAACAGAACTGACCCATAAAATATATCCTGGCCGTAAAGATACAGATGCTGAGCCAGGATGCAGAGATTTGGAGAGGTGACTAAAAAACCTAAATCGAAGGAATGGTGTGTTTGGAAAGGGATATTGGGTGGAGAAGGTTGCAGTGATAGGATGGATCATGGTCATGGAGGTGGGGGGGATATAAAGCTGAGGTAAGAATTTAAGCTTAATGCTTTGAGGATGACGAGTTAGTGTGGGTCAAATGAAGACAGGGGTGATGGATGAGTGACTTAACATGACACTCTTCTTGCACTCTCCCTTCTATTCAACATCACATTCCTCCTCCTCCCACTCTACAACTCAGTAGAAGCTGACACTCCTTCTCCACCCCCATTAAAGCTGACACTCTTCCCACGCCACTCCCAAAGCACTGCTCCTGAATTCTAGCCAAGCCAAATCTGCGGCCCCTGCCAGGGGCAGCAAGCCATGTGAAATAGGCAGCTTGCCTATTACAAGCCAAAGAGCTCAGCCTCCCCTTCCCCGTCCAACTGGAACAAGGAGCTGCCCGTCAATGCCTCCAAGTCCCAGTGGCGGAGAGCAGAGGCTCAGCTTGGGGCAGGTTCTAATGGTGGTGGAGAGGGGAGGGAAATGTTCTTGGTGCCCAGGGCCCCCAGAAATCTTAATTCTCTTCTGTTCAGTAGAGAGGGCAGAACCACTTCCAAAAAATGCTGATGAGCCAAAGGAGATAGAAGATGGTGGGGGGTGGTGACCAAAACATTGATCAAAGGCAAAGGTGAAGGTACAGGTGGAGGGGGTTTACGGAGTGTGGCTACTGACATCTAGACCTCTTCCCTCACAAGCATGCTGGATGATTATTTAATTTGAAACCTCTCCCAGCCCCCAGCCTATAGTCTATGGGGTTGGCAGTGTCATCTGTGGCACACTCGCCTCCGAGTCAGAAGGTTGTGGGTTCAAGTCCCACTCCAGGGACTTGAGCACATAAAGCTAGGCTGACACTCCAGTGCAGTGCTGAGTGAGTGCTGCACTGTCAGAGGTGCCGTCTTTTGGATGAGACGTTAAACTGAGGCCCCGTCTGCTCTCTCAGGTGAACGTAAAAGATCCCGCGGCATTATTTTGAAGAGCAGGGGAGTTATCCCCGATGTCCTGGCCAATATTTATCCCTCAACCAACATCACTAAAACAGATTATCTGGTCATTATCAAATTGCTGTTTGTGGGAGCTTGCTGTGCGCAAATTGGCTGCCGCATTTCCCACATTACAACAGTAACTACACTTCAAAAGTACTTCATTGGCTATGAAGCGCTTTGAGACATCCTGAGGTCGTGAAAGGCGCTATAGAAATGCAAGTCTTTCTTTCACAAATACAGGCCTGCGCCACAAGCGGCGCCCGATCCTGTTGGTCGACCATGAGGCGGGGTTGCCATAGCAGCGGGCCTGCCAGCGCTGCGCATGCTCGGTGCAGCGCCTTGCGAGCGGGCTGAAGGATGACAAGATGGCGACCGCGATGTACCTGGAGCATTACCTGGACAGTGAGTGCGGCGGGCCGCCGGGCCCAGCACCGGGCCATCGCAGCAGTCACCGAGGCTCAGCCAGCCGGTTGGCTCGGTCCCCGGGGAGCGGGCCTTGGCAAGCTGCGTGCTGCGGCGGCCTTACTCGAGCGAGGGAGGGGTGGTGGCAGGCAAGCGACAGTGCCGCGGCTCCGCTGGGCGAGCGTGCGGACCGGCGCTCAGCACCGGCACCTCGGGACTGGCTCCTCTGTGCTTCCTGCACAAACCGGCGCTTCTGCCTGGCCAAGTGGCAAGGCTTTACTTTTAAGTTTCGAGAAGGTTCAGGAGATTCCGGCCGCCCTAGGCCCGCACTACGCATGCGCAAAAGATTGCCCTGCTCCCGCCTCTCTTTCCCCCCCGCAAAAAGAGGCTGCAAGTATGTAAACACCTGGGAGTCTGCAACAGTGCTGGCTGGGTGGGGTAACGGGCAATGATGTGCAACAGGGGGAGGGGGTAACGGGCAATGATGTGTAACGGGGAGGGGGGGGTAACGGGCAATGATGTGTAACGGGGAGGGGGGGGTAACGGGCAATGATGTGTAACGGGCAATGATGTGTAACGGGGAGGGGGGGGTAACGGGCAATGATGTGTAACGGGGAGGGGGGGTAACGGGCAATGATGTGCAACGGGGAGGGGGGGTAACGGACAATGATGTGCAACAGGGGGTGGTGACGGGCAATGATGTGCAGGCGGGGGGGTAACGGGCAATGATGTGCAACAGTGCGGGCAGTGGGGTAACAGGCAATGATGTGCAAGAGTGCGGGCAGGGGGGTAATAGGCGGCAATGATGTGCAAGAGTGCGGGTAGGGGGGTAATAGGCAATGATGTGCAAGAGTGCGGGCAGGGGGTAACAGGCAATGATGGGCAATAGTGCAGGTAGGGGGGTAACAGGCAATGATGGGCAACAGTGCGGGCAGGGGGGTAACAGGCAAGGATGTGCAACAGTGGGGGGGCGACAGGCAATGCTGTGCAACAGTGCAGGCAGGGGGGTTAACAGGCAATGATGTGCAACGGGGTTAACAGGAAATGCTGTGCAACAGTGCGGGCAGGGGTGGTTAACAGGCAATGATGTGCAACAGTGTGGGCAGGGGGGGTAACAGGCAATGATGTGTCGGCAGTGGGGTAACAGGCAATGATGTGCAACGGGGGGTAACAAGCAATGATCTAGAACAGTGCGGGCAGGGGTTATAAGGGGCAAGGATCCGCAATAGTATTACAGGGCGGGATAAGGGGCAAGGATCTGTAGTAGTGCGTGCAGGAGGGCATGTGGGGCAAGGATTCGCAATAGTACGGGCAGGGGTGATAATGGGCAAGGATCCGCAATAGTGCATACAGGTGTTTTAATGGGGAGTGATCCTCAACTATTCCAATGCTCTCCTGACTCCAAACCTCCACCTTCTATAAACTTTAGCTGATCCAACACTCTGCTGGCCATATTCTATCCCGCTCACTCATCACCCTTGTGCTCACTGACATCTTAACTACAGTTGCAGTAAATGGGCACATTTTTAATTGAACTCTTGATTTGCAGATTCTCCACACTGATGATTACATTTTAACTGCTTTTTCATTGAATTGGTCGTTCAGCTCACTGCTGTTTTGTGAAATCTTGCTGTGTGCAACAGGCTGCCACGTATGCTTACATAACAATTCAACACACTTCAAAATAGCTCACTGGACATGAAGTGTTTTGAGAGCTGCACGAAGGTGCTATACAAATGCAAGGTTTTTTATGTTTTGCCCCTGCTTTCAGAACTGTCAACTGGATGTGGTATTTATAACACAAAGAGCAACAGGAATAAAACCCTAAACATATTTTTATAGAGCAAAATAAATCAAAACAGACCAAAAATTAGTAATCAAAGCTAATAAATGTCAATTGGCATGCCGACACCCTGCAGATTTCGACCCATCCATCCTCCAGTGGACTTCCCATTAATACCCCCTTCCTAATAAATTCTCAATTACATTCCCCCTTACACACAAACACTCCTGCTGTATTTCTCCCATACTTTGGCAGGTTCTGTTGGATTTCCCCAGCCTGCACTTTAGTTAATGGCTCCTCCCCATTCATTTCCCCCTTTGCTCATACTTTGGCTTTCCTCCAGCCCACACTATGGCAGATTCCCTGTTGCATCTCCCCTGCCCACACTATTGTGGACTCTCTCTTCATTTTGCTTACATAACTGCACTCCAAAAGTAATTGATTGTGTGAAGCGATTTGAGACATAAGCGCAAGTCTAGTTTCTCATTCCATTCCCTCCTGCCCGCACTCTTGAGGATCCTCCTGTCTGTCAGCCCCAAAATGGACTTTTGCAGATCCTTGCAATTCCCCGACTGCACTTTTGCACATTCTTCTGTTATGTTCCCCACTGCCCACAATTTTTAGATTATGTAATCATCAGTGTGGAGAACCTACAAACCTAGGGTTCAGTTCAAAATGTACCCATTTCCTGCACCAGTCGTTAAGATGCTTAATTTGGAAATGTGCTTGCAGTGAAAATGAAAACTTAAGCCACCTCTGCTCTGACAGGTATTGAAAACCTTCCCTGTGAGCTTCAGCGGATCTTCCATCTGATGCGAGACCTGGACCAGAGAAGTGAAGGTGCGTACAACACGACTAGGGAATATGTGTCAAACCTTTGGGGGTTTGGGGTTTCATTGTGCTGTGCAGTGTAGCAGTGGATCACATCATAGTGAGCTTTCAGAGTTTGGCATGAAGGTGTGAATGTATCTAAGCTTTTAATTGGAGCCCTCAATTGGTGTTTGGTCTCTTACTAACATACATAACTTAATTTTCCAGGCAGTTCTGGAAATTATTTTCCAATATCCTTTTCAATTCAAACAGTAACCGGCAAAGCTTTTTTTTAACTTATTAAAGTAAGAAATTAAGCAGTGGGCGTTGGAGCATTTTCCAACAGAATCGTAGTCGTCCCATTGAGTCTTCTCTGGTGTTCTTCTGTACATGCCACCGAGTCTAATGCCGCTCTCCTTCCTGCTTGCTTCCCGTATCCTTTATTATTCCTCTTTCTCAAGCAACTATGCAATCCCTTTTTAAAAAGTACTCATGGAGTCTACTTAGGTGATTATCTTAAATGTATGTCCTTATTACTGTCTCTCTGACCCAATGGAAACAATCTAAAACTATTTACCCTGTCATAACCCTTAATGATCTTGAAGTCCTCTTAACAGATCTAACTGGTCTTGTACAAGTTCAACTTACCTCCTTGCTTTTGTATTCTATGCCTCTAGATACAATACCAAGGATTGCACTTGCCTTTTTATAGCCTCCTACTGCATTGCCACCTTTAACGGCCTGTGTATCTGCAAAGTGCTTCTGCTGCTGTGTGCTTTTTAACTCACCAATTATCTTATAAGATGTTGGCATTCATGTTTTACCCTTTTTTGATGTTTAATATAAATGGCCTGGTTACTTTCACTGTCCTAAAAATGGTATCCTTGTGGTTTACATTTTCAGTAATTTTCCATTGCTATGCCAGAGTAGATGATGGGCTAGCACTTACAAACAGCAAGTTCTGGCATGCTCTGTGAATACTGGCAATCAAACATTTCTAGATGTTTTAGGTATAGGTGTCTCTTCGGAGTTGTAGCCTGCCAGCTTGAGTCTCTTAGGCTAACAATGATGGGTCTAAGAACTAGCATGAAATCAAGGCTTGGGCTTCTCGTGTAGACACACGCTTCTGACAAGAAACATTGTTACAGGCATTTTCACAAAGGTAAATGGTGTTGCATAGATAAGACTAATCATTCTTGTAAGTTAAGTATTTTGTTCTTATTGTGTTAAAAACCATTTTCCATTATTAAGTACTCAACTTATTGAACAAACCAAATTGGTGACCAAAAGGACTTCCCAAAAATCTTTTGAGTGATTTGATTAGTTTCCCCTATTTTTTTAATTGTTAGGTCTTGCTGACTTCTCATTCTTGGTTTGTTGTTTTAATATACCCTTCATAGTTCCTCATTGGAAGTTTATCCATCTGATTTCCTTGAATTTGACTTGCATAGCCCTTTAGTTGTGATTTTATGCTGTTTTATAACTGAAAGATTTGAGTCGAATCAGCTGCAAGAATTTTGCATATACTAAGGTTTGCTGCACAAGAGTTGATGCACAAAGGTGCGGTGTGGTGGACAAAACATACCAGAAATGTTTTTAATAACATACTAGTGGAACCCCCATAGTGACTTGGGATAATGGTATTATGCCATTTGGTATTGTGGATTTCTAGCAGTCTTTTGAGAAATTCTGGCTGTCTTACCGTGAAAACTATAAATTGGTCTTGATGATTATTTACTATGTATTCAAATTTTATCTCTTTTAAAACCCAACAAGATGGTAGGTAAGATGTACCAAAATGGAAATATTTACCATTTGATTTAGCAGCACTGGGGGAGATGCTGCAGTTTGATACTCTGGGGATTGGTGCTAGGGTTTAACAGCACAAGGGTAGCCCCTGGGGTTTGGGAGGACTCCGCTGTGGTCCCAGGCTTGGTAGCAGTGGGTGTCCTGAGGTATTGTAGCCCTTGGTTTTGCGGCACTATGGGTGGGGGGGGGGGGGGGTGTCGGGTTTGACAGTATTGAGGTGGGGGTCCTGGGGTTTGCGAGCAGTGGTGGTGGGTCCTGCAATTTGGCAGTACTGCTGCAAGGGAACTGGGGTTGGAATCTGATTTCTGGCTTCATGAGGAAGAGGCTGGGTCTGGCTGCCCTGGGAGAGGGGAACTTGGAAATAAATTTGTAAGAGATCTACTCATAGATTGTGAGTTTTGCTTTTTGATTGGATCTTGAAAAATATTTTCAGATATCATTAGTAAATAAGCATATGGCTCTTTCTATGTTTGTGCCATGCCTTTAGTCGTATAGGCCCTATGCTCTAGAATTCCCTCGCTGAACCTCTCTTCCATTAAGGTCATCCTTAAAATCCACCTCTTTTCCAAGCTTTTATTCACCCCCTTCTAATATTTCCTTTGGCTCAGTATTCAGGAATATGTTGGGCAGTGAGGTAGTGAAACTAGTTGTGTATAATAATGCCATTGATGTACAATGATATTTTATGTATTTATGCTTATGGCTGTTGTCAGTGATTCTGTGGACAGAACATAAAGAGAAGAAATGGCAGCCTTATCTGGTCCCTCATTGGAGGGGAATGCAGAGGAAATTCAGCCTTTGGTATATACTGTGGAAGTGGGGTACAAATTGAGAGTTCTGATTTTAATGAATTCATTAATTCTTCATCAAAGGCCATTTTTTCCCCAAGCTCGGAGAAAATGCTCCATTTTATCCATTGAAGGGAACAGGATGTGGAAGCACCTAATTTACAAATGGCAGATACATTGCTGGAAAAGGAGAATTTTGTGGTTATTATCCAATTTATCTTTTAAAGGACTTATGTGGTCTTTGCTCTTTCTGTATCTATGTTGCTTAAAAGAGGAAAGTTACTGCATTTAGCATTCTTGTTCTGTACTTTATTCTGTCTGTTTTCTAGGTCTTGCTTTTTTCGCACTTGTAAGGTTAAATAGTTTGTCCACATACCTTTAAGTAGCTTTTAAAAATTCCATTATGATCTGAGCCAGCATGGTGGAAAGACATTACAGTGGGCCTTGGCATCTGGGGGGTGGGGGTGGAGGTTGCGAATCAACCAGAGTTTCTGCTCCTGGTTGCTATCCCGCAGTGACCACTGGAAGTGCGCAGGTGGAGTTTGGATATGAACAGAACTTGAACTTAGTTGTGATGCCTCACCGTGACCAATTATCCTGCCAGCATTGTCTTACTTGTAAATCATAGTCATGTGTGAGGTACTAAATAATGCCTGCTTCCTGTGGAACTGTAGCCCAGCAGGGAATCAGCATTTCATGAGAGGGGAAATTGGTGAGAAAGAAGAAAGATAATGAAGAATTCCATTGTTGCACCTTATTTTCTGATGGGCAAACGTGTGGATTTGAGAGCAGTAAAGTTACCAATGGGAGGAGAGAGAGGTATGGGGGGGTGGTAAATCGTGTAAAGTAGAGGGTGCTGTTTATGTACTTGTACCTGTCTAATTGCATTGCCCGCTGTTTGCAGATAAAAAAGTAGAGATCGACAAATTGGCAACTGAATATATCTCAAACGTGAAGAACCTGTCTCCAGATCAACGGGTTGATCATCTGAAGAAGATTCAGCTTGCCTACAATAAATGCAGAGAATACAGCGATGATAAAGTGCAGCTAGCAATGGAGACATATGAAATGGTGGGTGGTCTGTTAGTCTGCAGGGGAATCCAAGATTAATTACATTTTGGGGTTGGGGTAAAAGTGCAGCAATTTTCCTCAAGGTGTAATTAGGTGGCTTGTACATGGCCTGTGGAAGAAATGGGCTTGATGAACAATGGCTTTTTATCATTGCATGCGTAACGCTCCAATAATCTATGGAATGTTTCTGAAATACCAATGGTCTATCTATTGCCATTTTCCCAAGTCATGGTAGACATTACATTAAACTGCAAAAAAAAATGCAGCTTTCACGGGTGCAATCCTAATGAACTAAACCACACACACAAATGATGCACTAAGTTGATACAAAATTTGAAAGTATCTCAAACTGACACTATCAAACCGTCTAGTGGGAGAACAGTATCCCAAGAAGACTGGGTTATTGAGGTGGAGGAAATACTGCAAATTATGTCTAGACCGAGAGATGTTTGTACTTTGTTCTGTTGCAAAATAGACCAGCAGGTATTTAACCTTCTCCATCTTTCTGCATTTACTTCATGTGTTGTTCTCCCAGCACCGTTTTGAAATTATATCACCCTTTCAATACAGAAGACATAGTTCAGAGGCAGAAGTGACATGGAAAGATAATAAAAATGATGTTTATTATGTTCTGCATTCTGAAAGGGTGATAAAATTTCAAAACTATGCCATTTTACTCAAGCTGCTAAAGTAGCATTGATACTTTAAAGTGGAACTATATTGCTGTGTGTTCAATGATCCCTAATTTCCATTACTGGCAGTATCTTCTGATGTAGTACATCTGGGGCACATAAGTGTCAGTTGGGCCGGGAGCCTGAGTGGTAGAAAAGT
This sequence comes from Somniosus microcephalus, assembly GCF_052327205.1. Lineage (NCBI taxonomy): Eukaryota > Metazoa > Chordata > Chondrichthyes > Squaliformes > Somniosidae > Somniosus > Somniosus microcephalus. The sequence continues at coordinate 135,475,261 of NC_140992.1, read as the reverse complement.
GTGACATTTCTCACCTCCCTGTCCCAGATTCTTTGGACTATGGCTGCTTTTCAGTGCATATTGTCACAGTGATGCAGATCTGAATATGTGAACATTCAAATTGTCTTGCGCTGTGTTAGAAATTATTTGTGTGTTTATGGCAGGTTGATAAACACATCAGGCGGCTGGATGCTGAACTGGCCAGGTTTGAAGCTGATCTGAAGGAAAAGTTGGAATCAAGTGACTATGACAGCTCAGGAGGGAGAGGTAATAAGAGTAAGTAATGGTATTAATTGTTTTGATGCAGAAAATAATTCTGAAATGGAGAACCGTGGTATTCAGTGAAAAATTACCTGCATAGGAACAGGAGGAGGCCATTCAGCCCCTCAAGCCTTTTCCGCCATTCAATTAGATCATGGCTGATCTGTACCTTAACTGCATTGACCCGCCTTGGTTCTGTAACCCTCAAGACCCATGCCTATCAAAAATCTATCGGTCTCAGTTTTGAAATTATCAATTTATCTAGCCTCAACAGCTTTTTGGGGGATTTTTAAATTTTTTAAAAACTGGGTTTGCTAACTAACTCGGTGTTGAAAGGCCACACACTGATTTTTGAGAACGCAGGTTCCAAGCAGATGTCAAAAATATGAAGCTACCAGAGATACGTGTCTCATGCAACATCTGCCTTGTTTGTTTATCTCTTTTTCTTTGATGTTACTCTTCACTACTATATACTACTTTGATGTTACTCTTCACTACCATATATCAGCCTTGAACCATGAACTATATACACTTCACCTGACGAAGGAGCAGCGCTCCGAAAGCTTGTGATTTCAAATACACTTCACCTGACGAAGGAGCAGCGCTCCGAAAGCTTGTGATTTCAAATAAAACTGTTGGACTATAACCTGGTGTTGTGTGACTTCTTACATTTGAACCATGAAGATGAGGCTAGCTGGACTGCAGACCTCAAGTTAAGTAGCACAGAAGCGTATCCATTTATCATCTCTCTCTTAATAGGGTGCGAACTTGCTGCAACTGATTTGATAAAGATTTATTAATTGTTGTGTTATTCAAATTAATTATCCTGATGCAAACTTCTCCCAGATACTCTCTTCTACATCCCCCCTCTCATTCAGTGTTGTGTCTCATGCAATTTATTTGGACGCTTGCTTTAAAAAACAAACTATGTCCAGGGAAGAACCTTCCCTTTGCTATACATGTAAAATGGAAAAAATCCATTCTCTTAAAAGGCTAAAGAGTAAATTCAAAATCATCTCACTGGCAACAGGAGAAATAGATGGGTTGAAGCTCAAAGTGCTAAAACTGAATGACAAATAGAGCTACATATATACCGTACGATAGCAAAATACTGCGGATGTTGGAAATCCGAAATAACAACAGAAAATGCTGGAAAAACTCAGCAGGTCAGGCAACATCCGTGGACAGAATATATATACATATATACCGTACTTACCTGCACATTTCACTTGCTTCTCTCTTCCCCCTTTTTAGAAGGCAGAGGCCAGAAAGACAAGAGGGGGTCTCGGGGTCGTGGCAGACGGGCATCTGATGATGATACACCAAAGAAGAAGCAGAAAGCAGGGTATGGTGGATATTTGACTTGTTCTAAAAAGTGCAGTTGATTTTCATTTTGATATTTCTTCTCTTCCCCTCATTCCATAGCAACACAGTTCCCAGCAGGTACAAGTTCACTGTGATATATGGGGAGTATTTGAATCTAATATACCCCTCCTCCAACATGCTGTAGAAAAGGACTGGCTTGTAAGAGGGGAGAATCATCATTTTATATTCTCCACAATCCTAAGGAGTTAGTCCAGGTGTGGATTTGTTCTGGGAAGCCACGTGCTGGGTGTGTTTGCTTAATGTTTTGATGTAAGACTGGAGTTTACTCATCCTTCAGCCAGCATGTAGGAGGGGGGAAGCCCTAATCAGTATCTGCAGGACCCCCTTCTCAACCTCTCCTAAGTCTCCGCTGCCTGGCTCCCTGATGGTCACACTCTCCCCTTCCTGTACTTTCCTCTGGGGTGTGACTGTGCTCTGAATAAAGCTATCCAGAAATTCCTCCCTCTCCCTTATGTTTTGGAGTGTCTCTAACTCGCACTCCAACTCAATGACTCTGAGCCGGAGTGACTGAAGGCAGAGACATTTCCTGCATATATGGGAATCCGGGTCAGCCTCGCTGTCCACAAACTCCCACATACTGCAGTCCCAACGCATAGCCTACTGCAGTCTCGACACATAAGAACATAAATAGGAGCAGGAGTAGGCCAATCGGCCCCTCGAGTCTGCTCCGCCATTCAATAAGATCATGGCTGATCTGATCCTAACCGCCAATCTACTATCACAGAACCATCTCCTGAATCTAACAGAATTAGACACACGAAATAGGAGCAGGATCAGGCTACACGGCCCCTGGGCCCGCTCCACTACCCACAGGGCCATGTCCGATCCGAACCTAGACTCATGTCCAAATTCCTGCCCGCTCCCCGTAACCCTTAACTCCCTTTACTTCTAGGAAACTGTCTATTTCTGTTTTAAATTTATGTAATGATGTAGCTTCTACAGCTTTTTGGGGCAGCATATTCCACGAACCTACCACCCTCTGAGTGAAGTAGTTCCTCCTCATCTCAGTTTTGAAAGAGCAGCCCCTTATTCTAAGACTATGCCCCCTAGTTCTAGTTTCACCCATCATCGGGAACATCCTCCCCGCATCCACCCGATCCAACCCCTTCACAATCTTATATGTTTCAATAAGATCGCCTCTCATTCTTCTGAACTCCAATGAGTAGAGTCCCAATCTACTCAACCTGTCCTCATATGCCCATCCCCTCATCCCCGGGATTAACCGAGTGAACCTTCTTTGTACTGACTCGAGAGCAAGTATGTCTTAAGTATGGACACCAAAACTGTATGCAGTATTCCAGGTGCGGTTTCACCAATACCTTGTACAACTGAAGCAATACCTCCCTATTTTTATATTCTATCCCCCTAGCAATGAAAGCCAACATTCCATTGGCCTTCTTAATCACTTGCTGCACCTGCATACTAACCTTTTGAGTTTCGTGCACCAGGACCCCCAGATCCCTTTGTACTTCAGTACTTTCCAGTTTCTTGCCATTAAGATAATAACTTGCTCTACGATTTTTCCTGCCAAAGTGCATAACCTCACACTTTCCAGTATTGTAATCCATCTGCCAAATCTCTGCCCACTTACTTAGCCTGTCTATGTCCCCTTGCAGGTTTTTTATGACCTCCTCACTCACTACTTTCCCTCCCATCTTAGTATCATCTGCAAACTTTGATATGTTACACTCGGTCCCCTCCTCCAAATCGTTAATATAGATTGTAAAGAGTTGGGGACCCAGCACTGACCCTTGCGGAACACCACTAGTTACTGATTGCCAGTCTGAGAATGAACCATTTATCCCAACTCTCTGCCTTCTGTTAGATAGCCAATCCTCTATCCATGCCAGAATATTACCCCCAATCCTGTGATTTTTTATCTTAAGCAATAATCTTTTGTGTGGCACCTTGTCAAATGCCTTTTGGAAGTCTAAATACACTACGTCCACTGGTTCCCCTTTATCCACCCTATATGTTACTTCCTCAAAGAACTCCAGCAAATTTGTCAAACATGACTTCCCCTTCATAAAACCATGCTGACTTTGTCCTATTAAATTATGATTATCCAAATGTCCTGTTACTGTCTCCTTAATAATGGACTCCAAAATTTTACATACCACAGATGTTAGTTTCCAGCCTTCTGTCTACTGCCCTTTTTAAATAAGGGTGTTACATTAGCAGTTTTCCAGTCTGCCGGGACCTTTGCTGAGTCCAGGGAGTTTTGGAAAATTATTACCAATGCATCCACAATCCCTACCGCCACTTCCCTCAAGACCCTAGGATGTAAGCCATCAGGTCCAGGTGATTTATCTGCCTTTAGTCCCATTATTTTACCGAGTAGCACTTCCTTAGTGATTTTGATCGTGTTTAGCTCCTCTCCCCCTTTAGCCCCCTGTTTGTCCAGTGTTGGGATATTCTTAGTGTCTTCTACTGTAAAGACTGATACAAAATATTCATTCAGTGTTTTTGCCATCTCCATATTTCCCACCATTAATTTCCCGGTCTCATCCTCTAAGGGACCAACATTTACTTTAGCCACCCTTTTTCTTTTTATGTAACTATAAAAACTCTTACTATCTGTTTTTATATTTTTTGCTAATTTACTTTCATAATCTATCTTCCCTTAATCAATCTTTTTGTTATTTTTTGCTGCCTTTTAAAGTTTTCCCAATCTTCTATCCTCCCACTAGATTTGGCTACCTTATATGCCCTTGTTTTTAGTCGAATACTATCCTTAATTTCTTTACTTAGCCACGGATGGCTGTCTTTTCTTTTATACCCTTTTCTTCTCAGTGGAATATATATTTTTTGGCAGTTGTAAAATAACTCCTTAAATGTACACCACTGATCATTTATCGTCTTACCCTTTAATCTATTTTCCCAATCCACGCCACTCAATTCTGCTCTCATACCTTCATAGTCTCCTTTATTCAAGCTTAGCACGCTTGTTTGAGATCCAACCTTCTCCCCCTCTAATTGAATATGGAATTCAACCATGTTATGGTCACTCATTCCAAGGGGATCCTTTACTAGGACATTTTTAATTAATCCTGTCTCGTTACACAGGACCAGATCTAAGGTTGCTTGCCCCCGGTCGGTTCAGTTACATACTGCTCAAGAAACCCATCCCTAATACACTCAATGAACTCATCCCCAAGGCAGCCCTGCCCAATTTGATTTGTCCAATTAATACGATAGTTAAAATCCCCCATAATTATAGATGTTCCCTTATTACAAGCCTCAACTATTTCCTGATTGATACTCCGTCCAACAGAGTTGCAACTGTTCGGAGGCCTATAGACTACGCCCACTAGTGTTTTTTTCCCCTTATTATTCCTTATCTCCACCCAAACTGTTTCATTATCCTGATCTTTTGACCCAATATCATTTCTCTGTATTACAGTGATTCCTTCCTTTATTAACATAGCCACCCCACCTCCCCTTCCTTCCTGCCCGTTAAATAACCTGGTATGTTTAATTCCCAGGCATTGTCACCCTGCAGCCATGTTTCTGTAATGGCCACAAGATCATACCCATATGTAGTTATTTGTGCCATTAACTCGTCTATTTTGTTACGAATGCTACGTGCATTCAGATAGAGAACTTTCAAATATGTTTTGTGACACTTAGTTCCTGCTTTTGCCCTTTTTATTACTTTACCTTTTACTCCATACCTTCTGCCCCCTCCTGACACGCTCTGGTTTTTAATTTCCCCACTGCTACCTAAGTCTATGACCTTCTCTGTTGTCATTTTTATTATTTGCTCTCTCGGAACCTCCCCCCCACTAGTTAGTTTAAAGCCCTCTCTACAGCCCTAGTTATATGATCACGTAGCCTGCCCTGCTATCTCGAGTCTTTTTTATTTATTTGTTTATCGATAGCCTGAATTAAATTTAGGTAGACTACTTTTGTTAAAAAAACAAATTACTTACTGTTTACTCACCCGATTTACACGCCCTCAGAGCTGCTCCTCCTCCATGCTCGCCGTGACGTCACTGCTGACGTCGCTATCAGAATTCCAAGAATCCTCTGGTGTTTGTGCTAGCCAGCTCCTCCCTCGGTGCTCTGCACTGACTGGCAATTCTCTCTCACTCCTTTTAAAACACGGCCGGCTCCTCCCTCGGTGCTCGATTGGAGCTAACTTCACGTTTGTGTTTCAGTGCCAACGTTTTCCTGTCCCCAAACTGATTTACAATCCTTCAGAATGTAGTATCCCCATATCTTGGAAATGTATTACTTACGGGCCCTCATCTGAACTGGCAGCCATTTTTGGTTCCCCAATGCATGTCTATTCAGTGAGGTCTCTTCAGTTGATCCTGCTTTGGCAATGGTCTCAGTTATCTCAGCCAGTGTGGATCAACCAAGCTGAAGCTCTGGCTTTCAGGTGATGGGCCTAGGAGTGCAGTGTCCTCCTCAGGAGATCCCCTACGCCATCTTCTCCCCAGCTGATAACCAGACACATCCCTCTTGGTGGGGGGCAGATCTTCAGGATGCATGGGCTCGATGTAAGTGAAATACAGCATATCTGCTTGGCATAACTGCTACTACTACAACTTGCATTTATATGGTGCCTTTAACGTAGCAAAACATCCCAAGGCACTTCACGAGCGATATCAATAAAAAATTTTGATAAGCCACAAAAGGAGATATCAGGACAGATGAGCAAAAGCTTGGTCAAAGAGGTAGGTTTTTAATAACAACCAACTGAAGTTATGGGTGTTGCAGCTGGGCCTGGAATATTTCCCGGCACTGATGTAGGGCAAATCTTTGATTATATGATGTGACAGTGGAGCTATACTGTTAGGGAATTAATGTTCTTGCTTATAAGTTTATAAGTTATTCCACATGATAATAGGGTTCAAAAGTACGCATTAGCTTTCATAGGAATTAAGCATACAATGATGACTATTATTAATAATTACACATATACTTAAGATTGCACTTCCGATAATTCACATGTTACAATTCTCGAGCTCTAGGGGATCGGCTGGCCAAGCCTTGTTGAATTCTGAAGTATCTATTCTAATAGCCCTCTTTTTATACCTTTCTTTCACTTTGACTACGTGAGAACCCGCTTGTTATCAAAGGATTACCTCATCCCGTTATTAATGAATTTCAGTTTTAACAAGTAGGCCTAACCCATAAATCTTATGAAGGCTTTATCTTGACTGAGTTGTCAATCAAGTCATTCAACTGGATGAGTTATCACTTGCCTTGCGCAGATGTGTTCTTGAAGGAGTTAATCCCAAGGAGAACAGCTAAGGTTAAGAAAGCTTGTAGCTGAATGCTTGTTAGCTAAAGTCTCTGTCCGGTCAACAAAACTGACTTTTCCAGCCTTCTAACAGAAACTTACTTAACAGGCAAAAGCTAAAAATTAAGAATTAGCTGTGTACAAACAAGGCAGTACCTATTCCCAGTCCCTCTATCAAGAATCAGTCCTGCTTGCTGTTGGTGGCTGAACAATGGGGTGATGCACTCCGCTCAGCTCAAAGCTTGGCTGGGGTAGATAGCACAGTAGCCAAACCTTTCAGCCATTTGACAGTACACCCTCATGAGTGAGGAGTACGAAACCACACGAAAAGGAGTACCTGGAGATGAAAGCTGTTTGTCTCACTGCTGGTCACCAGGTCGCATCAGTCTGCTCAAAGATAAGGGATATATTGACCACCTCTTTGACACAGGTCTCTACATAGGATATACGGCACAGAAACAGGCCATTCAGCCCAACCAGTCCTGTTTCTACTGATCCCAAAAGGTTGGAGGGAAAACAGTTGAAGTGATTTTGGTGGCACCTTACCGTTGCTGCAAGCCTCATTTCCCAGACATCCTAATGTCAAGCACTGCCCACTTTCTCTACCCGTAGATAAGATTTCTTCTCTCAACTGTCAGGCCAATTTCTGGTTGATAGCCTGACTATCGAGCAGATCAGTTGTTGGACCGAGATCCACCTTTTACAGTTGCCACCTTACTTAATTTACACAAGTTCTTTTCAAAGGGGGTATGAAGCCAAATTGAAAAAATTGTCCATTGGGGCTCTACCAAATCTGTGGGCTCCATCTCATGTAGTGTTACTCCCATCTTTGAATATCTCCATCTAGGTTAAACTGTATCTGTATTTGTGCACTTGTTGAAATTACTGTGGTCTTTCATCAAATCCATTAGGGCACACCCCTTGGTACTTTGCTTCCTGCAGGCATAGTTACACAGTAAAATGAAAAGGAAAAACTGCAAACACTGGAAGGCTGAAATAAAAACAGAAAATGCTGGAAATATACAGCAGGCCAGTCAGTAACAAGAAAATATGTTTTTGGTGTGTACTTCATCTGAATCCTTTTTCTTTACAGATACTATGTATTGACAGCATTTTCTGTTTTGGTCACTATTGGCTAACTTGGACCTCAGTTTGGTTTTCACAAGTTAATGTATTCTCTGTTCGAACCATTTTGAATGTGTGACCTTGTGTTTCCATCATGGGAACTGGTGCTGCTAATGGCTCTGATTTCTGTGCACAGGATTAGTGAACTTAAAAACTTGAGAAATTGATCAGCAATGTTTGAGATGCCATTCTGTTGGCGCAGGGAGATAAAAACAGAATTAGATTTCCTATCTTAAATTAAATTGAGAGACCACTTTAGACACAAGTCCAGGGTGCACTGTGGGTTTCTATCTAGAGTCCTCTCTGTTTCACTTAGGATCGGAAATTATAATTTTCCATTTTGATAATCTTGTGTATAAATTGAAGCTAGAGCAATGTTTTCATTATGTGGACATGCTTCGAAGTCTGTGTACTTACATAGATTTGACAAAATCCCATTGAAAGGCTAGGCAGTTGGGACAAGTCAGTGTGCAAGTAGCAGATAGTGAAATGGGTGGAGCACTGCATTCTCTACTGATCATCTCTCTGGGGGGGGGTGGGGGGGGGGAGGTCGGTGGTGGGGGAACCTAGTGGTTCAATCAAAGGCCATTCCGCCTATTCTACAGCCTCTTTCTGGGCATCACTAACTTGAGTTCTGGTCAATAACATCTGTAGTAACCCACATACATTGTCTGGTGATCATCTGGTGAAAGTCCTGTTGGTTGGGGTTTCTTGATGCTGCTTGGTTAGTCGCCTGTGGGGCATGGAGCTTATAGATGATCACCTACCTTGTGGGATTGTCTTCATTCTTTGAATGATATGCATCTTCGACACACCCCACTCTCCCCTGAGCATTCTCTCAGACCTTGAACAAATGCTTGTTTTTGGACTTGAGGATTTGGCTTGGCCTTTCTGTGGGTCAGAATGAATTAGAGCAGCAATGTATGACATGGAATTGTATAAGACACAGTAGCAGAATGCAATGTGCAATACTACCCAAAGTCTCTGCCATCAAAATACCATTGAGTAACTCTTGCAATTGGAGGATGTACATCATTCATATTAAAAAAAACACCCTATGAGGGATGTACTTTATCTTTTGAACATTTAGTTTCTCCCTGTGGGTGTCTCCTTACACAGGAGAGCTGCTTAAGTGAGCAATTCCACTGAGAAATCAGAACATTGGCACTTGGGACCAGCCTGGGTGCTGAGCTCAAGACATCTTTCTTACACTGTTGTAATGTTTGCTGCATTATGTGACTCCACTTCAAAAAGTACTTCACTGTCTGTAAAGCGCTTTGGGACATCTTGAAGTCATGAAAGGTGTTATATAAATGCAAGTCTTTCTTTATCTGAGCCAGAAAAGGTGATTGATAGCTGAGTAGACAACAGCTGAATATCTTCAACAAGGCAGCAGATTTTTATGTAAGTCCTTTCCCCATTGCATTGATGGGAGACTTCTTACATTGAACTTACTCTCCTCACATACACACCTCCCGTTAAGCTGTGTGGGTGAAGAGACAAAAAGGAAGAATTTGTGGTGGGAGTGACCATGAGCTTCAAGGTTGATTTGCTGATTTTATAATTAATCTGTGTGGTACTATTCATAAGCTTCTCAACGACAGTCGTGCATCTAATTTGAACATGCACGGATAGGACAGAATGAGTTATATGGTGAGCTACTTTATCCAACCTCTTAAGATAACCCCATGATGAACACTTTTACGGAACTGTTTCTCGTCCTCATGCATAACTCAAATAGCTGTTTTTTGCCTTATCTGTACACTATCAAGAAATTATTCCTTAGTATAGGGATACTCCATGTGTCTCTGTTGCCAGCCACCAGCCAAATTACTTTAGTGAGTTGTCATCTTGTTCTACCATGTGCCGGGTGAGAGACCTTAGAGATGGCTGTTGAAAGACGTTGAACAAGTGGTAGCCATGTCGTCTTTAAAAACAGCCAGAAATGGAAGTGCAATGCTTGGGGATAACAGGCTGAGTAAAGGTGGACACTGAGTGTCAGTGGGGCACGTAGTTGTCAGCCCTAAGTTTTAAAAAAAAAAGACTTGATCCCATAACCCGTTCCTGCCAGTGAGGACAAATAACTATTAAAAAAAAAACAATCCTGGCAATCTGAAATAAAAGTCACAAATGTGGAAAGTACTCAGCAGGCCCATTGTCCTCTCTAAAGGGAACAGTTGCATTAACAGGTTTTTACTCCTGTCAGCAAGAATTTGAGTCTGGTACCGGTTTGGTAGAGATACCAATACTTTTAATGAGGAATGGGATGAACAGAATAATGAATGGTAGAGAGGTGTGTGTCACGTGAACAGGTGCTGTTTGTGATGGAAGCAACTTGAGGTGACGAATTGAAGTATAATATTGTCTATCACACTGTCACATTTCAAAATCTTTACCTATTTGCCTGAGAGGTTGTTTTGGGCAACTTTATATTAGTGTTGCTATGTGTTTTAATTTGGTTTACAAGGAGTTCACTCCATGAACACATTGTTCAGGATGCCAAGTAGCACCTTTACTGGTGTACTAGATGAAGTAGCTAACAGAATTGTGTATACTCAAAATACCGTATCAGTTTGAGACAATGAGTGGCGTCGTTAACACATTCCAGAGAGGTTTCCTACATTACAACAGTGACTACACTTCAAAAGTACTTGATTGGCTGTAAAGTGCTTTGGGACGTCCTGAGGTTGTGAAAGGCGCTATATAAATACAAGTCTTTCTTTCTTTCTATAATGTTGGATTGATTTAATTCATTGAGAACAGCAGGAAGCTGGGGGTGGAGTTCCTTATTTGAGCTAGTAGTTTTGATTAGCAGCTCAGTAAGCCAATCCACAAGCTGAGGAAGAACCAGACATTAGGCTGTTGGCTTCCCCTCTCTGTAGGAGGACTAAAGCAGTCTGCAGGAGGTTTGTGTCTGGAATAGTTAGAGAGAGGCACAGTGATCCCGCATTCTAAGACAGTGCCTGTTGTTTCAGTATTAATGTGTAAAGTGAGTTAAGCTCACGTCAAGGTTTGCATAATTTATTATTTTTGATATTAGGAGCGATAGGAAATCCATAAATCTTGCTGTTAAAGTGGCATTCTGTTCATTTATGTATTTTGCTTAAAATAAACCAGTTTTTTGGTTTACAATTAGCTTATGAATAAAGTGCTCATCAGTCCACCTGAGAAATGTACGTGGCAACATCTGTAAGATCACAGTATCCAGTACACATAATGAGGGGTCTTATTGTTACAGGTCGTGGGCCATCCGATCATTTAGCTAGATTTTGGGTAGTAACGGTACTAACCAGATTGTAGGGGATGTGGGGTTCGTTACAGGAGTGACCAATGACGCTGAACTTAAGAGACTATTTAGTCAGACCTCAAATTTGTATCAGACATATTAAGAAAAACATCAATTCAAACCAACTTATTTAACTATTTAAGACGTGTGATAATTTTGTTCCTCCTTCTTTAGGTCTGAATATTCTGACTCCATTTTGAAAATGCACCCATCTGATGTGTTGGACATGCCAGTTGACCCCAACGAACCCACCTACTGTCTGTGTCACCAGGTTTCTTACGGAGAAATGATTGGCTGTGATAACCCAGATGTAAGTACTTAGGATTTGGATTGGCCGAATTGTGGGGGAATATTTCTAGTGTTTTAGTTTTATTTTCTGTTGCCAATACTGTTTTAAATACCATTCCTATTAATAATTAGAGCTGGGTAAAGAGTGGTTGGTACTTTGTTCTTTATGCATAGAGGTTTAAATGCAGAGTAACTAACTTGCTGAACTAGAGTTTTTGGAGCATGCATTAGGCTATGAGAAATCCATGTCTGCCTGTGCGTTCAGCAACTACAAGGGTCACATACAAAGTAACTCCATATTCTGAGAACCTTTGGTGTTAGTTTGAAAAATCACTACTTGGTTTGAAAGTTCCATCATCTGCTGTTGGAGACTCTTTCTGTACAAGGTTTGGGTGGAGGGAGTGGCTGGAACCTTTGTAAATTAATGGTGTTACAGCCCAGTTTTTCTTGCAGAAACCCCTCATACCCCTTCTCCTGCCTCCATTTTTAATGCATCTATCTCCAATCAAGTGGGTGAACAAGGGATCTGGTTCTAGAGCCTTGTGCATGTGCTGCTCTCAACAGTAGATATAACCGTGTGCTGCGAGGTGATTTCCAGTCTCTCCTCTACCTGGCTGCCAAGCACCTAACCAGCTGCATCTGGTTGCTATCAATGTGCTTTAAGTAGATGCTGTGATACATTCTCAGTTAAATCCAGGATCTTAACATCTGTAACCAAACTGCAACTCAAAACTGTTACCTGTGGGTTCTGCTGTATGAGCAAGTTGAGACAGAGACTTGAAATAGTTATTCTGGTTTGTGTAGAAATATGCCAGTTGTTCTGATATTTTGTCAATGGGATTAATCTTTTTTCTGCTTTGTTACCGATAGTGCCCAATTGAGTGGTTTCACTTTGCTTGCGTGGACCTCGCAACAAAACCAAAAGGGAAATGGTAAGTACGGCTAGCCAGCACAAGTATTGTACAATTCTACTTGGGAAAAGCAAGGTCTCTGACAAAAGATTAAAATGATCAGTGGACATTGAATTTCTGGCCACAAGGAAGAATGATCCTGGAGGCAGAAGGTGCTTGGTTTGTAGCTGGTATTAGAAGTGGTGGTAGCTGTGGTCCGAGCTCTAAACGTCTACAGGTTAATTTACACTAAAGCAATAGCAAAGTGTAACTGTTCGCACTGATTCAGCTGTTGTACACCTTTAGCCACCCTTTCCTCAGGGCAGGCTTTGTAGATGTGAATGACAATAACTCAATTTAGGGGATGGGGAAGGAAGATGTTGAGGAATTCAAGGAATAACATTGCGAGGCACATGGTGAAGACTGCCTGTTTACTTCTCCGTTCTTGTTTGTGTACAGGTTCTGTCCACGATGTACCCAGGAAAGGAAAAAGAAGTGAAGCTACTCCCTGCTCACTTGCCTCCACATTGCGCTTTTTGTTCTTGTATCTTCACGTTGTTGCAATTTTATTTAACCTTCCGTAATTTGTGGCTGGGGTGGGAGGCTTTGTTTTATTTCACTCCTATGACTGGTTTAATGAAAACCAGTTGAGGATTTTGACATTTCATTTCCAGGTAAATGAACCTCTGTTGGACATTGAAGGCGTCTGCAGCTGACTAAGCTGGGATGTATCGTTCAGTCCACGATAGTTCCTGAGTCAAGAGGTTAGAGATCCATTCCAAGGTCAACTTGGTGAGGCCTGAGCATGCCATTAATAAATGGGAATGATATGTGAAAATGTACATGGGTTCTTGTTGAAGTTAGAGAACAGGGAGCCATTGTGGAAATTATCAAACCTTTTTTGAAGTCACCATATTGAAACTACAGCAATAAACATTGGCTTTAGCAACTTGATTACTCCAAATTCCTGCTCCCTTAGGCCCTAGAGATACCAGTACAGTAAAACTGGGATGCACACAGCTGCCAAAGGGAAAAAAATGTTGTAATTCACTGGATACTAAAGATAGCATTTACCATTGTAACCACTGCTGTCCCTGGTCCCAGGAAGACATCAGATTTGTGTATCAGTTGCAGTTGTGTAGAACGCACGTGGAGCGTAGCAAGTGACCACACGGTGGCAACTGTTGACTGGGATTTGGTGTTACCCGAGACCAAAACTGCTTTAAGAAAGGAAATGACAGTCTCTCTAAGGTTGGTATTAACAGGGATTTGGTGATATTAAGTGGGGTGCACAGTTTTGTGATATGCAAAATAATATATATGAATGTGATAGTAAGAAAAACCTTTATACTTTGACAAAAAATATGTTTTAAGAAAAATGGGAATGTCCATTTTATCGTGCAATATTGTGATTTATAGAAGCATTGTGATACTTTCATAAAGGACTATCCATTGAAAGGATTATAAGGCAGAGTTGTAGACTCTGGAAAATATCTCACTGAAGTTGGAGCTTGTAACTTATAGGGCCACAACTAAAGAATGGGATATTTTATTTTAAACCACTGCTGTTGGTATGTACTCTTTATACCACGTGTCTTTTTTAATATATATACATTTGAATATTTTTAAGACTGCTTCAGCCTGTTCAGTATTGAAGGAAGATTTTAAACCAAAATAAAACCTATACCAGTTTTTTTCTTGAAGAATAATATGAAGTCAGTCTTGCCATGGTGAATAAACAGGGACTCAGTGTGGCTGGCATAACCAATATTCGACCAAACTTCAAGGCTTAAACAATATGTATCTCGAATTCAGAGATCCTGAATTTGCAGGAGCACATGTTTGTAGATGTTCCAGGATTGAGCATTATAGATCCAAGTTCAGGGGTGATGCTTCACATGCCTCCTACAGTTGAATTATAAATTTGTAGGACAATTGGACATGACCTGCCACTTCTAGTGGTTTTGTTTCTGGTCAGCCGAGTGTCTTACACATGTGGAAACCTGGTAAGCTTGTCTAAGAATCTCAGAACTGAGCTCCTGAGAAACCTACACCTGTGCAATTCCTGTTTGCTTCACATGGAGTGCAAATTCTTATCCTATAGGGACACACTCTACTTGCCTAGGTTCAGAGAGCTTTGGTACAGGTTGGCAGACCTGAGGCTGTGGGACTCCCAACTGTGTGCAGGGGTACGGCTAGAATGTAACCAGCGAAAACCATGCAGCTTATCATGTAGAAGCATTGGTAAGCTCCCCACTGCTTATCTGGCTGGGACCACTCTACCCATTAAGCAATTGGTTTAATGAAGCTGAGTGGGCTGAATCTCAGTTGCCAGTGACTGGTCTATCCCTCAGATCCCAGCTGGTCAATCACTAACAGTGCACTGGAGTGCTGCAGACCTAGCCTGGTTCAGGCATCAGATTATCAAGACTGCCACAGAGGGTGGACTTGGTTTTGATCTTCTGCCGTCAGGCAGGTAAACTTGGAGCTACTTTGACTCCAAAGAGACGTGGGTGGAATTCTGAGCACTGCACAGGGTGTTCAATACAGAAAGAGTTTCTCCGAACTGGAGGTGAATGAGAAGTGAACTGGCAGTAAGTCCTGTTTACCTGACCACTTGTGCGATACAAGATCAGAAATGTATTGTGCTAGCACTGACCTGTTTAATACGGAGCCTGCAGGTTATTTGTGTAAATTAGAATGTTTTTATAGTGAATCTGTGTGGCTCAGGTCTGTCAGCTGTTGGTGATGGGCCCCAGAGCCCACTGATATCAGCCTCATGTTGCACCCACTTGCTGATAGCTCCACTCCTCAGTTTGTTTGCAATGCACCAGTCAGATCACACTGTTGTTTTCAGTTTTGGTCACCGTACCGCAAAAGATGATTTGGAACTCTACCGAGAAGAGAAAGACAACTTGATCCCAAGTATGAAGGAGCCTAGCCACAATGAGAAAGAAATAATACTTGAGGGTTAGAAAGAAAGTGGTTAATAATAGACTCTGAAGCATTTAAATACTAAATGATCTACATAAGGTACAGATTATTTAATGTATGACAATACGCCAAAGAAGTAGGAGGCCATAAATGGAAATGAGAAGTAAACAACAGGTATCGAGAAGAACTTCTACTCAAACAATGATAAATGTTTGGAATAATCTACAAGCAGGGTAATGGAAAGAAAAACATTGGAGTTATTTAAAATACAATTCGATTCCATTATGGAGTGCTAATGGCCTAGAGGAATGAGCTTGGATGGGTGAAATAGCTATTTCTCATTCCTGAATTTTTAATGTTTTTACAAGTGCTGTTTAACTGATAAGATCATCAATGCTGTGATTCTCATTTTAGATTGTTAATCGCTGCTGTAAATATTCTTGAACTGATAGACCATGTTTGAAAACTTATCACCGATAAAATCTATACAACATCCTACTTCACCGTTATCTATGGTAGAAAAATGTATGCTGGCCAGTTAAGGAGTGGCAAGACTTGTGGAGCTGAGGTGCTTTCCACGGTGAGGGAGAATGCCACAGTGAACCAATCTGACCTATTGTCTAGGCAAAACCTGGGATCAGGTTCCCTATCTAATGCCTATGGTAGATATTAGTACTGCATGCTAGGAGAGTTGTAAAGGAAAATACAGTAGCCAGCTTCAACATGGACATTAATGGGCAAAAATAGTTCTGGGAGACGGAGATATTGACACATAGTCAGCCAACATCAACCCATCTTTGCATAGAGTGACCACAATCTCAAGAAGTTTGGATGGGAACTGGTTTTGCTATGTAACTCATTGGCCACTATTATTCCAAGATTATTTTAGCCATGTATTTTCTTAGTCCTCTCGCATCTAGTGTTTGTGAATGTTGGGAAGTACGTTCTACCTCCTCATACAGATCTGTTGGTATCGCTAAGGTGTAGCTAAAAGTACAGTTTTTAAAATGAGACGGATTCAGTATCTAGTTCCTCTTGTGATGATTTGTATCCAGTCTTGGTCTAATCCAATTGAATCAAGCAAGGAGTAAGAATCCAGAAGGCACAGTATTAGGAAGACTGAATGTCCTGAGAGAAAAATTCAGAGTTTGGGTGGGGGTTGTATGGTTGTGTTTGGGATGCAGCTTTTTAAAAACATGTTGTTTTTCCCTTTATCTTCCTCCCTGTTTGGAAAGCAACTGAGCTCCCACTTCAGTAATTGCTGTTCTCCCAACCCCTACTTTCCTGCAGCACAGTTAACCTAGTGGCATGTTGAAGCTCCACTGTGTCGTTCCTTCTTTATAAAAAAGAAATATTTATGACGATTACATTTCTCTCAACATGTTTTTTTTTGTTTTCCCACCCATTAATGTAAAGTCACTGTTGGTGTAAACAGCATACCTTTCGGGGAACTGACCACATTTATAGATCCACAAATATGTGGATCTAAGCATCTGCTGTTGGTTTGATGCTGCATGTTCATGTTAAATAAACACAAATTGTACAAATGAGGACAACATACACCACCTTGCCCATTGTCCTCCTGTTTACACTCCATAGTAATTGGGCTTCCACATTACACAACAGAGACCGGCATCTGAGTTAAATTTTATAAAAGGGGGAGCAGCACAGAGAGCCCTCTCCCTAAACAGGAACAATTTTACAGGCAAGTCTAAAAGCACTTTAGTACATAAAATTTCATCTGTGAGCTGTTTATAATCTGAGTTATAGTAAGGGGCCATGTGTAGTCGTTTCAGACCTTGCTATGAAAGATATTCTGTGTGTGACAGGCTTTTAGTTAATCATTTAGTGTACATTTTTCAGAAGAAAATGCTCTGTCACCATGAACATTGGACAGTAAGGAGACAGCGGGCAGGGCGACAGATGCTGCCTGTTGTGTAGGCTTTGTTGGCGATCAGTTTTTTGCCTGGATCACCTTGTTTGAAAGGGATAACTGCAGTAATGAAGGAGCAGCTGTATTTTTGTTTTTTGGGGCTGTATTTGGAAGAAACGCAGCTGAACCAAGCCATGGGTTTATCAGACAGCTCGGACAATCTGATTCCTAACAATGCTGATCTTTCACCTTCTGTTATACAGTTGCTCATAATGCCTTTTAGTTTGGACATTGTGGATGTTCCCTTTGTAAATGAGAAAAATTATTGTGAACTTTTTAAAAAAAAAAAAGAAAATTATAGTATTGTATATCTGTATTTTTAGATGATGTAATAATGGTTATATTGTCAAAATAAAGTATTTTTGGGAACTGTATTGTCTACTAAATAAATATAATTACAGTAGTATCACCTATAAATAGTATGGTTGCACCCTCTGTTAAGCAGATCTCTTGGGTGCTGTGTTCATTCAACATGGGATTGGACACTTATTAGAGTCCTTGTGCCAACACAAGTTGCAGAAGTTCTGCTGAGACATTACAATGGCCTGGTCAAACCACACTTGGAGTACTGTGTTCAATTTTGGATATTGCACAGTGAACGGTACAGAGAATGTCAATATGACTGATCCTAACTGTAAAGGGAATGAATATGATAAAATATTAAAGACAAGCTTCACATTCTGCCGAGCAGGGTTTAAGGGTATAATGCCGTGTTGAGGTGTATAAAATATTGTAGAACAAACTCAGATTATTACAGTACTTCAAATTACACCAGAAAGTAGACGAAAGGACGTAAATTTTCAGGAGAACTTGTTCATTGAAAGTGTGCCAAATCTTTGGAATAATTTCCCAGGTGGAAAGTACAATTGAAATGCTACATTGCAAGAGTTACATAGGAACAGGACTAGGCCATTCAGCCCCTTAATCCTATTCTACCATTCAATTAGATTGTGGCTGATCTGTAGCTCAACTCCAATCGGGGCTGGATTTTCCTCTGGGCAAGTTCGCTGTGGGAGGTGGGGTGGAGTTCATTGAACATACAGGGCAGGCTCCCAGTGGTATCTCTGCTGCATAGAGGGATCCCACCACTGCCAGCAAAGAGAATACAGCAATGCTGCAGTGGGCCACTCAGCTGTGCCCGAAAGGGGAGGAGCCATGATTAAAGGAGGCAGACTGCCCTGAAGACCCACAAATCAGCCCATGCCATTTTTCCTGGCTTGACGACAGAAGAGTGGGAAAGGTGGACATGAGCAGATCCTCCTTCCAGGGTAAGTGGCATTCTTCTCACTGCTGCCACATTATTCACTATCTCCAACAGTTGGTATTTAAAGTAGAGTAGTAGCAGCGGTGATTATAGGGTTAATAGGCAGGCTTCGAGAGCTGTGAATAAAAAGCTAGGAGTATAGAAGAAAGTTCAATTGGGGAACAGGAGAAAAGATGAAGTGGAAGGGCAGATGATTCAGATGAGAGCAAGCAGCGTAATGTGTACAGATGCATTAATAGAGAACAGCCGTAGGTGGGAGGAATGGGAGCAGGTGCTAGCTGAGGTTTGGGGGAAACTTGGAGAGCAAGTCCAGCTTTCACCTGATGGTACAGACTCAGCAGGAGTTTGGACCACTGGGATATCTGTAGTCATTGCCATCCTGAAGGCAGATACCCTCACATCAAAGGAACTCCCTCCACCCTATTGCTTTCCTGGTGGGCTGAATCCAACACTTCCACCGATTCTTTCCACACTCGTCACCTCTATCTCGACCCACCTCTCTCTCCTTTAAGATGCTGCTTAAAACCTAGCACTGACCAAGCATTTGGTGACCTGTCCTGATGTCTTCTCCTTTGGCTTGCTGTCTCATTTTGTTTGATGACACTCCTGTGAAATTCCTTGAGACGTGTTGCTATGTTAAAGGCACTATATAAATGGAAGTTGTTGTTGATAGTTGACCATATTCCCTGACTTACCATGTGCAATTAACACGGGAGATCGGCAAGTAATAAATTAAAATTCTTAAGATTGCCCCTTTATCACGCCTGTTTCTACTTGTCAAAATTTAGTAAATCTTTAGGCATTACCTAATGTTACAAAAGTGTAATGATCACACCTACATGTCAGCCGTGGCTCAGTTGGTAGAACCCTCGCTTCGGAGCCAGAATGGTTGTGGGTTCAAATCCCACTCCAGAGACTTGAGCACAAAAACCTAGGCTGACACTCCAGTACAGCACTGAGGGAGTGCTTTCGGATGAGATGTTAAACAGAGTCTGCTCTGTGGACGTAAAAGATCCCATGACACTATTTTGAAGAAGAGCAGAGGAATTATCTGCAGTGTCCTGTGCAATATTTATCCCTCAATCAACATCACTGAAACAGATTATCTGGTCATTATCACATTGCTGTTTGTGGGACCTTGCTGTTAGCAAATTGGCTGCCCCGTTTCCTGCATTACAACAGTGACTACACTTCAAAAAGTACTTAATTGGCTGTAAAGTGCTTTGGGACGTCCATTTGTTGTGAAAGGCGCTATATGAATGCAAGTCTTTACATATATTACATTCTGTAGATAACGGCAATGGGTAACCCCTGCAATACACACTTCCTCCAGATGTGGTGCTGTGGCACTGCTTCCATCTTCAGTTGAAACCCTGAACTTCTATTTTTCTCAGTAAGAATGTGGAGGCTAAATGTCTTTCTATCGTCACTCCTGCAGAGACTTTATGCTTCATCTTACGTTTTGGATGTAAAATTGATATTCTCCCTGCCATGCTGGAATTGTGAATAGGGCAAGAACATTCCAACAAAAGGATCAAATCAGTAGCCCTTGACTGCTGAGTTAATGCTGCATCTCTAGATTATTTTCCAGCTTAATTACATTCTCCCCACTATCAAACCTCTACAATATGTCCTTTCTAAATCACACCTTGCTCTGTTATATTATCAATCAAATATCTGATTGACCCACGTGAACAAATCAAAAATAGTAAAATGAATCAGTGAAGAATTACTGACCAGAAAAGTGAGCAATTAAATTGTTCAATTTCTTTCAAAGCAACCATCCGCCAGATCACAGGATAATAAAGGTAATTTGACCTTTTTTAGTTTGTTCGAAAGGTCCTAACGTCCTCACTTCAGCATTGTTTTTAAATGATTCCAGGGTTTTGGCCCCCATTCCTTGTGTTAATCGCTCCCTGTGAGAACTTCGTGATATCACTAAAATTACCTTTTATTAGTTTGAACCTGTGTCCCTTTGTCCCACTTAGTTTAATGTACCTTTCTGTATTTACGTTTCCCATACCATTTGCTATCTTGTATACCTCTTGCGCATCCCAGATTTTCATCACTCTCTGGCAAAACCACCAATGATCTTCTGTACAAATGCATAACTGTCTTTAACCCAATGCTACAGCATCTGTGTTTGTTGGCTGAGTGTAAATAAGCTTTCTGCAAAAGCCCTGAAACAACGTGATGATGTCATCACGTTGGTCACGTGATGCCCCGAACGGCGGGAAACGTCATGACGTCAGAGAGTGGGAGGTTGGGAGGTTCTAAGCCCAGACCTCTTGTAACAAGCTGCTGAAAAGACCTGTTTGCTGTTGCTCCTGCATGTTTTTGTTCACTTGTTTGATTAAATTCAGTTGAATTATTGAACTGACTCGACTTCAGTGCTTCAGTTAGGGATAGATCGATTCCTACATTGGTGACCCCGAAGCTTCGCAGACGATTTTCGCGGAGGAAAGTTCGAGAACAAGATGGATGTGAACGCAGCGAGTTTGCAGCTCCCTCAATTTTGGGAACGACAGGCAGCCTCCTGGTTCATGCAAGCGGAGGCTCACTTCCAACTTCCGAACATCGTGCTGGATCAGACCTGTTACCTTTACGTGGTCTCCGCACTGGACAGCTCGATGGCTTCCCGAATCATCAGCCTGCTGGAGAACCCGCCCGTGGATGACAAGTATGAAACGCTTAAGGCGCGCCTTATGCAAATATTCGGTCTCACGAAAGCGGAGTGCGCACGACGTTTGCTCGCACTCCCCTGGTTAGGCGACACTAAGCCTTCCGAGTTGATGAGCCAAATGCTCACACTCCTCGGGTCTGAGCCACAGTGTTTTCTGTTTCGGGAACTGTTCCTGAGCCAGCTTCCTGAGTAGGTACAAGCAGCACTCGCCAGGTCGGAGGCTACGGACGGCGTAGCGCTCGCGGCCAAAGCCGACACCATTCACGCGGTGATGCAACAGTACTGTGCCACTTCGAAGCGTCCCGCCTCGAGGAACCCCGCCTCGGCGCCTCCACAGACCGGCCTCTGTTACTACCACGCCCGGTTCGGACCGAAAGCCAGATACTGCCGACCCCCATGTAATTTCGTGCCACCGGCACCAAGAAAGCAGCAAAACCGTGCGCGAGAACGGAAGAATGACACCGAGGTCGGGTTCACGTCCACAATGACGGTTGGTGATTCCGGGAAATTGTTGTATATCACCGACTCCATTTCGGGCCGGCGGTTCTTGTGCGACACGGGCGCCCAGTGCAGCATCCTCCCTGCTTCGCCCCTCGACGTCGGGTCCGGGAGGCGTGGTACTCCACTACAGGCCACCAATGGCAGCGCTATCCGTACGTTTGGGATGCGGCGAATCCGGTTGTGTCTCGGCGGGCAACTCTTCCACTGGGAGTTTATAACCGCCAAAATACCACGAGCAATCCTCGGCACTGACTTTTTCTGTGCTAATAACCTACTGGTCGACGTATGTAATCGCCGCCTGATTCACGCCGCCTCATGGGCCCCCATCCCCGCGCTCGCCTGCGCCGAGTCAAAACCCGACGACTTCACCCGCCTGCTCAAGGAATTTCCGGAGCTCACTCGACCCACCTTCTCGGCGACGACCGCCAAACATGGTGTTGAGCACCACATCGCGATGACCGGCCTCCCGGTTTATGCCAGCGCTCGACGTTTGGAGGCCAGTAAACTCGAGGCCGCGAAGGCGGAATTCGCTACCATGGAGCGGTTGGGCATCGTTCGCCGGTCCGATAGCCCCTGGTCGTCTCCGCTGCATATCGTGCCAAAGCCAGGCGGTGGGTGGCGATTGTCGGCGCCTCAATGAGGTCACGACTCCGGACCGGTACCGTGCATCCAGGATTTTTCCGCTCATTTAGCAGGCAATTCGTTTTTTTCCAAGATCGACCTCGTCCAGGGGTACCACCAGGTGCCCGTCCACCCCCAGGACGTCCAGAAGACGGCGGTCATTACCCCGTTTGGACTTTTCGAATTCTTACGAATGCCTTTCGGTCTCAAAAATGCAGCGCAGGCGTTCCAACGCCTCATGGATTCGGTGCTACGGGACCTCAAATTCCTTTTCATGTACCTTGATGACATCCTCGTCGCCAGTGCTTCAAAGGAGGAGCATCTACGACACCTGCGCATCCTTTTCCGCCACCTCCAGGAGCATGGCCTTATAATTAATCCACACAAGTGTCAATTCGGACTGAGGCAGATCGATTTTCTGGGCCACCGCATCACGGCAGAAGGGGCACTGCCACTCCAGGCGAAAGTGGCAGCCATCGCTGCGTTTCCACGGCCACAATCCGTCAAGGCGCTCCAAGAATTCCTCAGCATGGTAAATTTTTACCATCGATTTGTCCCCCGGGCCGCACAGCTCATGCGGCCGCTCTACAAGGCACTTTGAGGGAAGCTGGGGAAAGAACCTGTGTCTTGGACGCCGGAGATGGACTGCGCTTTTGGGGACACGAAGGAGGCCCTCACCAACACGACCATGTTGGCGCACCCGCTGCCTGGCGCCACCATCGCGCTCACGATGGATGCGTCGGACTACGCTGTCGGCGCCGTGCAAGAGCAATGGGTCGATGGGACATGGCAACCGCTGGCGTTTTTTAGTCACCAGCTGCGTAGTAACAAACGTAGCTACAGCACGTTCGACCGGGAGCTGTTGGCGTTGTTCCTGGCCATCCGCCACTTTCGCTTTTTATTGGAAGGACGCCAATTCACCGCGTTTGGCGATCACAAGCCCCTGACGTTTGCCATGGCCAAGACGGTTGAGCCATGGTCAGCCTGGCAGCAACGACAACTCACCTTCATTTCTGAGTTTACCACCGACATCCGGCACGTGGCTGGGAAGGACAGTGTGGTTGCCGACTGCCTCTCACGTGCGACCGTCCAACTGGGGCTCGATTATTCGCTCATGGCAGCTGACCAAGCGACTGACCCGGAAACGCAAGCTTTCCGCTCTGATTCGTCCTGCCTGCAGCCAGCAGATGTGCCTTTCCATTCGGCCGGCACCTCCTTGTCCTGGCGCAGGAAAGTATTCGATGTCATTCACGGACTTGCACACCCGGGCGTGCGGGCTTCACAGAAATTGTTAAAGTCCAAATTTGTCTGGAGGGGAATGAGAAAAGATGTGCGCGACTGGGCCAAGACCTGCATTGTGTGCCAGAGGGCGAAGGTACAGCGCCACGTCAAAGCTCCTGTCGCCGTTTTCGAGGTACCGGAGCGGCGATTCGATCACGTTCATGTCGACCTCATGGGCCCACTACCGCCGTCACAAGGGTTTACGCATCTTCTGACCATCATCGACCGTACCACCAGGTGGCCGGAGGCCATTCCTTTAACGTCCACCACCTCCGCGGATGTCGCCCGAGCTTTTCTTTCATCCTGGGTTGCTCGTATCGGCGTTCCATTGGACATTTCGTCAGTCCGCGGGCCGCAGTTTTTGTCTGCTTTGTGGAACGCCGTGGCTTCAGGTTTGGGCACCAAGCTCCATCGGACCATGGCTTACCATCCGCAGGCCAACGGGTTATGCGAACGCTTTCACCGCTCTTTGAAGGCATTGCTGCGGGCCACCCTCCAAGGGACCGCATGGGTGGATAAGCTGCCATGGGTGATGCTCGGGTTGCGCACAGCGCCTAAAGAGGACCTGCAGGCATCAGCCGCTGAACTAGTTTATGGCCAGCCGCTCAGGGTGCCCAGCGACTTTCTTCCGTCACTGACGCGTCCGTGGTCAGCAGCTGAACAACTGGAGGCTCACCGGGCCGCAGCGCACTCTTTCTGGCCTATTCCGACTTCACAGCACGGACTGCCCGCGCCACATGTTCCGCTGGAGCTTATGAGAGCGAATTTTGTTTTCGTCCGATAGGATGCCCACCGTAGTCCTCTCATGCCTCCATACGCAGGTCCTTTCCAAGTACTGCAGGCGGGCGCCAAGAGTTTTCTAGTGGACGTCGGAGGTAAACCCGACCACATTTCTGTGGACCACCTCAAGGCTGCACACCTGGATCTCGAGCAGCTAGTCGAGGCAGCACAGCCACCACGTCGTGGCTGACCGCCCGCGAGCGCCGCGCCTGGCCCGTTGGCCCCGCAACCCAGCTCATCTCCTGCACCATCCATTCCTCTCTGGGAATATCAGAGTCGCTCCGACAGGATTGTCCGACCTCCTCTGCGATTGACCTTTGCGATTAAAGACACTTCTGGGGGGGCGCATGTGGCGAAACCACCAATGATCTTCTGTACAAATGCATAACTGTCTTTAACCCAACGCTACAGCATCTGTGTTTGTTGGCTGAGTGTAAATAAGCTTTCTGCAAAAGCCCTGAAACAACGTGATGACGTCATCACATTGGTCACGTGATGCCCCGAACGGCAGGAAACGTGATGACGTCATGACGTCGGAGAGTGGGGGTTTCTAAGCCCAGACCTCGTGTAACAAGCTGCTGAAAAGACCTGTTTGCTGTTGCTCCTGCATGTTTTTGTTTTGTTCACTTGTTTGATTAAATTCAGTTGAATTATTGAACTGACTCGACTTCAGTGCTTCAGTTAGGGATAGATCGATTCCTACAACTCCACCATTGGCAGCCATGCCTTCAGCTGCCAAGGCCCTAAGCTCTGGAATTCCCTCCCTAAATCTCTCCGTCTCTCTACCTCTTTTTCCTCCTCTAACACGCTCCTTAAAACCTACCTCTTTGACCATCTGACCTAATATCTCCTTATGTGGCTCGGTTTCAAATTTTGTTTGATAATGCTCCTGTGAAGTGCCTTGGGACGTTTTAGTAGGTTAAAGGCGCTATATAAATAAATACAAGTTGTCATAACTGACATCATTGACACTGGGGAGCAGTCTCGTGGCTCCTCTCTGCACTGCCTCCAGTGTTTGAATGTCTCCTTTGTGTCTCAGTGAGCAAATTGGACCCAGTATTCAAGATGCAGTCTGACCAGCGACCTGTACAGTTAGATCATGACTTCCTCTGACTCATATGCTACATTTTGGCCACATAATTCAACATTCTATTGACTTTGTTGCTATCTATTGGTTAAACATGTTCACTCTAAGACTCTGAGGTCTCTTTCAATTTTGTTCTTAGTTATTTCAACACCATTCATGGAATATATTGTGTGCCATCTACTTTTTCCTGATGTGCTGCATTTTACTCCACTAAATTCTATCTGCCCACTCACACATTATGACCAACTCATTCTGTAATTTCTGAGCTACTTCTGTAAGGGGTTTTCCTTGAGAGATGTCCCTGAGGTTTCTCTCTAGAGGCCTCTCTCTCTTGCACAGAGGCCTCTCTCTCTTGCACAGTAAAACCTTGAGTGGTTCGACCCACTCGCCCCTTAGATTCTATACTCTGGACTTTGGGGCAGGAACTACAATGTAGAGAAAACTCTTGTAGACCAAGTTTGATGAAACAAAATGAAATTTTATTGCATAAGGAAAAATATCAAATCAAATGCAAGCAGGTAAGAGAGTACATGGGAGGGAAAAACACAAACAAATCATAACGACACCATACTAACTAAGACAAATACAGGCATCTTATACTCTACAAAGATCATCATGAAATAAGGAAACACACGGAACATCGAGGGACAACAACTCATGTTAATTGTACCCTTAAGTCCACCCCCTTAAACCTATCTAGATCTGATTGTGAAGGGCCAGAAACATGCTCACCAATCCAACTAGGAAGTGCAAGGTTTTGAACCAGTCTGCGTTTGATCCTTTCAGGCGTTCCGTCTCCACGTAGATTGTGGAGCCCCAGCGAGCTGTGCCACACCTCTCTCCTGGGGCGGGGGTCGGGGCAGCTGGACACCGGCTGGTTCTGGCTGTCGGCGGGGTCAGGGATCGTTGGCTCAACCCCGGTCAGAGGAGCCTTGGGCTGGCTCCCATCGTTTCTTCAGTTCGTTTTTGTCTTTTCTGAGTTGGGTCGATGGCCTCTCATTCCGGCAACGGCCTGGGGATGGTCGATGATCTCCTGATGTGTTTCCCCGGGGCAGGACGCCGGCTTTGAACAGCCTTCCTGATGTTGGCTTAATTCTTCTTCCTCCGATGGTGGAGAGGAGTTTGCTGATCTTCTCCCGAAGCGACTCCTCTTCACCCACTGCCACTCGGTCATGTGTCTCTCTCCAAGTGTAACTCTGTCTGCAACTGTAACTCCAGTTATACCTTTTCTTCAGAGGCTTCCACTTCCCGCCCAAAATCAGGTTAGTCTTTGTTTAACTTTTGGCGGGCTGGGAGCACAGCGGGGTAGTTATTATATTTTAAAATGTTTTCGATGGCCAGTAAAGGCCCATCTCTGGTCTGGAATGACCTTCATTGTTTTTAATGTCCTGCTGATCTCGTTATCTAGTCCTTGGTGTTGTTCTCATGAATATGAAATTGTCCCCTTTTGTCTGGGTCAACATTTAGATGGCCTCTGTCTCCAGGCTGATCTTGACTGGATCTGCATCTAATCCATATGTATATGTGTGGGTCTGGTTTCGTTCTCTCAGAAACGGCTTCCAGAACTTACTGTGGGTTGAATCCACAAAGCTGTTTGAGGATTCGCAGGAACCATTTTAAAATGTCCCAATAAGCCAGTCACATGGTATGGCAGCCATTTTGTATGCCCCTCTTTCTGTGCTTATTTTAAAACCGTCTTTAAAGTCACGGCCTCTTCTGCCATTTGACCCTTATTAATACACAGTCCAATTTTGCGAATCCTACACTCCCCCCGGATGATACTGTAACTTGCTTGAAGTATCATATTCTGGGTGAGCAAAATTTTCTGACTTTCCACAATCAAACCATCCCCAGTATTTACCTAGCCATGACCCCATGACACATGCATTTCTCATTTCAGAAAAATCTAGTGTACATTAAGCATCTATAGATGGCAATACCTTGGAGTTAAAAATCTAACAACTTACTTCCAGGCGTGGAGGGGGTCCTTATACCCCTACATCACCTAGTGCATACACATTACCTTCTAATAATAACATCACATCTAATAAGACTTCAATAATAAAATAAAATACACACGAAAAATTCAAACATGCACATGAATACATATCAAAAATAATACAGAGGAGGGAGGGAAAAACTTTAACTTTATACAAAACAGCAAAAATCTAAACGGGTGTCTCTTCTACCCACACATAATGCTCCCTCCATTCCCCTCTATTCTCATACCTTTGCGAATGTTTGACCTTTTTACAGTGTACAAACAGCAAATAAACTACAATGACAACCTGGCACACTACAAGAATGTGGGAGGCTATCCTAATCCAGGAAAGGACTTCTATATTAGTGAACAGGTCCCACCACGGTGGGGTCACTATGTCCAATATGTCTGCCCCTATCTTTAAAGTCTTCTGCTCCAGTGTGTAGGAGTGTTTCTGTGAAACAACAACGGCTTTTAATATCTTGGTGAGGTGTTCAGGGAGAGGGGGAATGATATATCCAAAATGTGCAACGAATCGCTACAGATCGGTGAAATTCTCTTTAACAGTGATGTGAACAGTGGAAGGTTCAGGAATGGGGACAATTCGCTCTTGGGCCACTTGAACTTCTGCCCTGGGCTTGAAACAGAAGCTGCTGTCACTAACTGGACACCAACCGTGCTGTCCATGTTGGTAGTGGGGCGCTGCAGTGGTGACACAGTATGTCCCACCTATATATGCCACCTGCGGGGGCACATGGCCTTGTGCCATTGCCTGCATGGTGCAATTTATAGGCTTCGTGCCAGCAGTTCTGAACCCGCACTGTGGTTTTGAATGGGTATTCAAGTGCTGGGGACACAGGATGATGTGTGCTCCCCGGCTCCAGCACCCCGAGAGGTCGGTACCTGTCATTGCATGCTCCCATCGAATGACGTAAGATGGGACCCCTGTGTAGCGAATGTGCGCACCCCCCTGAATGACTCCAATGTTCTCCACCCTATATACCGGGGCGGGTTTCGCTGTCTCCCATCACCGGCATTCTTACCACTATACCCATAATGGTGTGATTAGACCGTCCACAGTCCACTGGGACTGGGTAGGTCTCTGAGGCTAGTCTGAGCTGGCATGGACTCAATGTATTCTCAAAAGGGTGGAGGGCTGCGAGGTGCTTATAGCTGATCCAGGAGGGGACTGAACCTTGCTTTAAATCCTCCAGATTTCTGCGGCCCTCGCCCAGTAACCACGCCCCGTATAGCACACAAGCTTCGTTCTGCGCAGCCTGATCGGACGCGTTCCGATCCTCCCTGATGAGAGCATTTACCGTTCTGGCGTGTTTCTCCAGCTCGGCTATTATCTCTTTTAAGTGTAGTGTCATGGCCTGGTCCTCATGTAACTCAGAACCCACTACCTTATTCTCATCAGTCAGTATCTTTCTTAACTGTGTTTTCAAACCATTGATCTGGGTTTGCAGCTCCACATCATCCAGTGTGTTGATGATGGAAGTTCCTGTGTTAAAAGCTGTGAAAATATCATTTACTGCACCCCTTCTTTGTCTCCCTACCCTGTCCAAGACCTCATGTGGTGTGGTGTACAATTCGGCTCTGTCAACATCGGCAAAGTCGAATTCGTAAAACTGTTTAAACATGTTTGTTAACAGGACCTGGTATAATTGCTCCGTTTCCCTGGGGCACCACTCTGGCAATCGTACCTCGGTGAGGTTTAAAATCACCGAAGCCACCGCGCAGTGTACCCCTTGGTACAGCACCTGACCTGTGGGTACCAATACCAATCCATTCCTGGGTCCCTTTGTCGTGGTGGGGCACCCTTCCTTGAGGGCTTTAGCTACCGGAACTGTGGGCAGGGGCTTGCGGGGTCGGGTGATGAGCTCCGTGGCGTTTACTTGGATTTGAGAGTATGGGACTCTGCACGCCCGTGTGCTGACGTCCCACCTCATTCCTTGTCCAGCATCCTGCCACTGTCTTTGGAAAAAGATGGAGACGCCTGTGGGGCAAGCGCGTTCTGAACCCCACAGACAGATGTCGATCCCCTCATCTGGTTCCCACCATTTGTCCCAACAGACACTCAACCCCCCATGAGTTCCCGTAATCATCCAGATGGTGTTGTTACCCAGTCTCTCCCACTCCACAGTGGAGTTCTTCATGGTGCTGCTCAACTTGCACAGCCACCACACGATCCAAAGGTACATGTCCGTGGCAAACAAGGCAAATCTTCTTGCCCACGGTGACGCTGATCCTGGGTGCAATGATCCATACCCTGGGGCACATCAGAGACGTTTCTCTGTATGCGAACCCCGTCTGGCTGGAGTATTCAGTAGAGCTTGACCCCAGCCAGCCTGGCCACCTTCCTTCATGGAAGTAGACAGCAGTCTCTTCAGCGTCCCATGGGCCGGTTCCATCAGTCGCGATGGGGCCTCTGTTGCCAGAGCACCCGTAGATGGTAGAGTCCTTAGTGCGGCCCCGATAGGCCCAGCTCCACCCGATCGTCATGAACGCGACGAGGATCCCTCTCATCTTTTCTGGCTCCTGTAACACATTAAACAATGCCGCCAGGCTCCCGAGAGATTCTGGCTTAGGTGAAGGCACGACCGGATCTTTCGACCTTGGTCCAAAACAACACACACACTGAGCAGATTTAAAACTACTTAAACTCTAATCCCCTTAATATTTACACACCTTAAACTTAAACCTAAACTTATGTACAGCACCGCCCGTCCCCGGGCGGCTTGCCTAATCCCTGATTGGACTGCAGCTCGCCGCTCCCTGTGGCGGGGCTGCAGTGACCTGTGGCTTGGGTTCCCCACAGCCTTTTGCTGTTAATCGGGGACTGTGTTTTTTCATGGATTTCTGAAGTTGGCGTTTACTGAGAACGGGGGACTCGGGCCAAGGTTTTACTGGCTGAGGCGTACGAGTCGACCTGCGAAAAGCTGCTTTGGGCGTGGCTCCCTTAGCGAGTGGACCTTCGGGTGGGACCTTAGCTCTCACAGTCCGTGGCTCTTCCACGACTGTGGGTTTCGGCTCCCTCCCCTCAGGCTCCGTACACTTCGGGAATTGGGTCTGTGGCAGATGGTTCCTCCTCACCTGTCCCTACAGGTGGAGAATCTCTGCCCCCAATTTCTACCTCCCCCACGCTTGAGTCGAGGGCGGGACCTCCGTCATCCAACTCCACCTCCTCCAGAATCGTGTCGAGGGCGGGACCTTGTTGTTCGGGCCCCTCCTCGTCCGAGTCCCAGGCCATCGGGGAAACCTCCCCCCAGGTGGGCGGGACAGCTTCTCCTTCCAAGCAGGCTACAACACCAGCTTGTGTGGTCTGTGACTCATCACGCGCCTCAGGCCGAGGATCTTTATCCTCAGACCTGGCTTCGGTTGCTGATGCTCTTGCACCCGGCTTAAACAGTTTGCACTGATTGATGTGAAACCATTTACAAGCCCTTAGCTGACCCTCTAAACTGCCAGCCCTCGCTGTTAACCTAGCGTTCTCCTCCCTTAAAGCCTGCTCAACTAACTTAGCCTCCTCAACCTGGCACCGCAGGTATTCCTCCATTTTACAGGAGGTCTCTTTCTGTGCATGTCTTTCTAGAGGACACAGGTCGACAGGCTGCGCTGGCTCTAGTCATTTGGGCACAGCGGTCGGGGTTTCGGGAGCGACAAGACCAGTGGTGGCGGCTATTTTCCCCTGCAAAATCATTAGAGACCGCATTGTCTCTATGATTGATTCAATCGCAGCGGGATCCATAACTGCACCAGCTCCTTGTGCTGGGGCAGGAGCTACGGCTTGGGTTTGGGCTGGTGCTGGGGCGGCGGTCTGGGCTTGGGCTTGGGTTGCGGGAAATTTCCCTTTATTATCCTTCCACGGATTTCTAGTGGTAACTAGTGGTGTTCCCCAGGGGTTGGTACTAGGACCACTGCTTTTCTTGATATATATTAATGACTTGGACTTGGGTGTACAGGGCACAGTTTCAAAATTTGCAGATGACACAAAACTTGGAAGTATAGTGAACAGTGAGGAGGATAGTGATAGACTTCAAGAAGACATAGACAGGCTGGTGAAATGTCCGACCCATGGCAGATGAAATTTGACGCAGAAAAGTGCGAATTGATACATTTTTGTAGGAAGAACGAGGAAAGACAATATAAACTAAATGGTACAATCCTAAAGGGGGTGTATGAGCAGAGACCTGTGGGTATATGGGCACAAATCGTTGAAGGTGGCAGGGCAGGTTGAGAAAGCAGTTGAAAAAGCATACGGGATCCTGGGCTTCATAAATAGAGGCATAGAGTACAAAAGCAAGGAAGTTCTAATGAACCTGTATAATACACTGGTTCGGCCTCAACTGGAGTATTTTTCGGGTCTCTACGGGTGAGTACACATGGGGTACTCACCCATAAGCCCAATGGAAGTGCCAGTTTCCTGCATGCACTGCGCATGCGCGGGAAACCGGCACTTCCATTCCCCTGAAAGAAGGGGTTTAGAGGTCGAACGTGTGCGCAGGAGCAGCTGCGCGTGCACATCGAACTTACGTTTTTTTTGCAGGTTTTCCCGGGAGGGTAAGTCTCCAGAAGTTACGCATATAAAAAGCAGTTGCAACGCCAGCTTTTTACAAGGTAAGTGGTGAATTAATGAAAATCAAAACATTTTTCCCACAGGTTTATTATTTTTAAATACTTTAAAGAAAGGTAAGTTTATTTTTAGCCCTGTTGGAAAATAAAATTATTTTTTTCAAAAATTTGAATTATTGTTTAAAACAGTTATTTCATGTAATTTATAGTTTATTTAAAAATGTGATTTAAAAAAAAAATTATTTCAAGATTTAGCGATGTTTTGGGGCTTATAGTATTTATAAGTTTGACAGCCCTTTCTGTCAAACTTATGTAAGGGGTTTTCTCTCTCTAGAGATTCGCAGATCGCAGAGCTTTCTCTCTCTCAGAGGCCTCTCTCTCTCTCTCTCACTTTTGCACAGTAAAACCTTGAGTGGTTCGACCCACTCGCCCCTTAGATTCTAGACACTGGACTTAGGTGCAGGAACTACAATGTAGAGAATACTCTTATAGACCAGGTTTAATGAAAACAAAATGATATTTTATTGCATAAGGAAAAACAAATCAAATGCAAGCAAGTAAGAGGGTACATGGGAGGGAAAAACAAATCATAACAATACAGTACTAGCTACAATGGATACAGGCATTTTATACTTTACAAGAGTCATCAAGAAATGGGGAAACACACGGAACATCGAGGGACAACAACTCATGTTAATTATACCCAAAATGCCGACCCCCTTAATCCTATCTAGATCTGATTGTGAAGGGCCAGAAACATGCTCACCAGCCCAATTGGAAACGTATAGAGTTTTGAAGTCTTGCGTTTTGATCCTTTCAGGCGTCCTGTCTCCACGTGGTTCATGGAACCCCAGCGAGCTGCGCCACACCTCTCTCCTGAGGTGGAGGTCGGGGACGGCTGGACGCCGGCTGGCCTGGATGTCGGCGGGGTCGGGGATCGTCTGCTCGACCCCGGTTAGAGGAGCCTCGGGCTGGCCCCCATTTCAAAGGTTTCTTCTGTAGGTTTTTATTGTCTCTTCAATGGTCCGGGGTTGGTCGATGACCTCCCGATGATTACCCCGGGCCAGGATCCGGACTACCTTCTTGATGGCTGCCTTGTTTTCTTCTTCTTCCTCTCCGATGATGGAGCCACGCTGATCTCTTCAAAGCAGCACCTCTCTGTCAAGTTCAAGAAGCTACGTGTCTTCTTTCTTCCTTTCCTCCTTTTTTTCTCTACCCCGGGTGTCTCCCAGTTATACTTCTCAATCGAGACCTTATCTCCCGCTAAATCAGGTTAGTCTTTTGTTTTAATTTTGGCGGGCTGGTTGCACAACGGGGTAGTTAATATATTTAAAGTACATTCGGGATGGCTGGTAAAGGGCCATCTCTGGTCTGGAATGACCTTCATTGTTTTTAATGTCCTGTTGATGTCCTTAACGGGTCCTTGATGCTCTTCTCATGAATATGTAGCTGTTTTCCTTTGTCTGGGTAAACATTTAGATGGCCTTTATCTACAGGCCGATCTGGTTGGATCTGCATCCAATCTATATGTATAATGTGTTCATGTCTGGTTTCGTTTTCTCAGAAACGGCTTCCAGAACTTACTGTGGGTTGAATCCACAAAGCTGTCTGAGGACTGCAGGAACCATTTAAAAAATGTCCCAATAAGTTGGTCACGGGGTCTGGTGGCCATTTTGAATGCCCCTTTTTCTGGGCTTCTTTTAAAACAGTCTTTAAAATCATGGCCTCTTCTGCCATTCGAACCTTATAATACAATATTCAATTTTGCGAATCTTACACTTATGAATGAAGCATTCCCTGCTACCATTGGCTCTCTATGGCCCACGTGATCCCAGGGGACGCATCGAACTAACTGCGCCCCGGGATACGCCAGCACTACGTGCCGGCAGTTGGAGGAGGCCCAGGATCGGAATTCCATGGGGGCCCACAGCTCAACGGCCGGCGTGCAAGGTAAGTGCAGGTCGGGGGCTTACACCTGCGGGAAGCCCCCGACCTGAATTTCTGGGCCATTGTGTCCAATTCTGGGCACCACAATTTAGGAAGGATGTGAAGGCCTTAGAGAGGGTGCAGAAAAGATTTGCAAGAATGATTCCAGGGATGAGGGACTTCAGTTGCGTGGCTAGACTGGAATAGCTGGGGTTGTTTTCCTTAGAGCAGAGAAGGTTGAGAGGAGATTTGATAGAGTTGCTCAAAATCATGAGGGGTCGAGACAGAGTAGATAGAGAGAAACTGTTCCCATTGGCAGAAGGGTTGAGAACCAGAGGACATGGTGATTGGCAGAAGTACCAAAGGTGACATGAGGAAAAACTTTTTTACAGCAAGTGGTTAGGATCTGGAATGTACTGCCTGAGAGGGTGGTGGAGGCAGACTCAGTCGTGGCTTTCAAAGGGGAATTGGATAAGTACCTGAAGGAAAACAATTTGCAGGACTACAGGGAAAGGGTAGGGCATGGAACTAACTGACATGCTCTTGCAGAGAGCCAGCACAGGCTCGACAGGCCGAATGGCTCCTTCTGTGCTGTAACCATTCTATGATTCTCCGCATTCTCTTAGCCCACTGGGATTAAAACCATCTATCCCTGTGGATTTACTCAATAACCAACAAGTACTATATAACTAACTAATCAAATTGCAGCAATATTTTCTTCACAGTTTTCAGCTGCCACTTCCCTTCCTCATTTAGGTTATATATACTTATTTCAAACTGTCATAACACACACAAAAAGTTACACAATTCTGAAAAAAATTGTGTAATGAGGGTGGGTGGAGTTGGGGGGCTTGGGGTTGGAGAGGTGGGGTTGGGGGGTGGGGGGGGGATAGAAATGAACAGGTTTGATCTAATAACCATAACGGAGATGTGGTTGCAAAGTGGTCAAGGTTGGGCGGCGGGGGGGGGGGGCGTGGTGGTAGTGTGGGGGTTCGGTGGTGGAGAGATTGGGGGTGGGGAGGTTGGGGGTTGTGGGTTGGGGGTGGGGAGGTTGTGGGGTGGGGTTGGGGGGGATAGAAATTAATAGGTTTTATCTAATAACCATAATGGAGAAGTGGTTGCAAAGTGGCCAAGGTTGGGGGGGGGGGAGCGGGCTGGGGAGATAGAAATTAACAAGTTTCACCTAATAGCCATAATGGAGACATGGTTGCAAAGTGGCCAAGATGGGGGGGGGGGGGGAGATAGAAATTAATAGGTTTGATCTAATAGCCATAACCGAGACGTGGTTGTAAAGAGGCCAAGGTTGGGAACTAAATATTCCAGGATACATAACTTTTAGAAGATATAGGCAAAATGGAAAAGGAGGAGGGGTAGCCCTGATAATAAAGGATGGGATAAAGACAGTAGAGAGAAAGGATCTTAGCTCCGAAAATCAAGAAGTAGAATCAGTTTGGGTGGAGCTAAGAAACAGCAAGGGGCAGAAAACATTGGTGTGAGTTGTTTATAGGCCCCCAAACAGTAGTCGTAATGTAGGGCAGAGTATAAATCAGGAAATTAGAGGCGCATGTAACAAGGGTAATACAATAACCATGGGGTTTTTAATTTACATATAGACTGGGCAAACCAAATTTGCAGTACGAATGTGTAGGATGAATTCATGGAATGTATGCAAAATAGATTTCTAGATCAGTATGTTGAGGAACCAACTAGGGAACAGGCTATTTTAGATCTAGTATTGTGCAATGAGAAAGGGTTAATTAATAACCTTGTAGTAAAGGGGCCTTTAGGGAAGAGTGACCATAATATGATAGAATTTTATATTGAGTTTGAAAGTGACTTAGTTAAATCTGAAACTAGGGTCTTAAATCTAAACAAAGCAAACTATGTAGGTATGAGGGGTGAGTTGGCTAAGGTAGATTGGGAAACTACATTAAAAGGTATGACAGTGGACGAGCAATGGCTAGCATTTAAAGAATTAATACATAATTTACAATAAATATGCATTCCTTTAAGGCACAAAAACCCCACAGGAAAAGTGTTCCAACCGTTGCTAACAAGAGAAGTTAAAGATAGTATTAGATCAAAGGAAGAGGCTTATAATGCTGCCAAAAAGAGTAGTAAGCCAGAGAATTGGGAGGATTTTAGAATTCAGCAAAGGAGGACCAAGAAATTGATAAAGAAAGGGAAAATAGAATGAGAGTAAACTAGCGAGAGACATAAAAACAGACTAAAAGCTTCTATAGGTATGTAAAAAGGAAAAGATTAGCAAAAGTAAATGTGGGTCCCTTACAGGCTGAGCCATGAGAAATTATAATGGGGAATAAGGAAATGGCAAAGAAATTAAACAAATACTTTGTGTCTGTCTTCATGGAAGATACAAAAAACTTCCCGGAAATAGTGGAGAACCAAGAGACTAGCGAGAATGAGGAACTGAAAGAAATTAGTATTAGTAAAAAAGTAGTACTGGAGAAATTAATGGGACTGAAAGCCGATAAATCCCCATGACCTGATGGCCTACATCCTAGGGTTTTGAAAGAGTTGGCTATAGGGATAGTGGATGCATTGGTTGTCATTTTCCAAAGTTCCATGGATTCTAGAAGGTAGTAAATGTAACCCCACTATTTAAGAAAGGAGGGAGAGAGAAAACAGGGAACTGCAGACCAGTTAGCCTGATATCAGTAGTAGGGAAAATGCTAGAATCTATTATTAAGGACGTGGTAACAGGACACTTCGAAAATAATAATAGGATTGGGCAGAGTCAACACGGATTTATGAAAGGGAAATCGTGTTTGACAAATCTGTTAAGAGTATTTTCAAACTGTAACTAGCAGAATAGATAAGGGGGAACCAGTGGATGTGGTCTATTTGGATTTTCAGAAGGCATTCGATAAGGTGCCACACAAGAGGTTATTAAACAAAATTAGGGCTCATGGGATTGAGGGTAATACACTAGCATGGATTGAAGATTGGTTAACACAGAAAACAGAGAGTAGGAATAAACAGGTCATTTTCGGGTTGGCAGGCTGTAACTAGGGGGTACCGCAAGGATCAGTGCTTGGGCCTCAGCTATTCACAATCTGCATCAATGATTTGGATGAGGAGACCAAATGTAATATATCTAAGTTTGCTGATGATACAAAGCTGGGTGGGAATGTAAGTTGTAAAGAGGCTTCAAGGGGATATAAACAGGCTAAGTGAGTGGGCAAGAACATGGCAAATGGAATATAATGTGGAGAAATGTGAAGTTATCCACTTTGGTAGGAAAAATAGAAAAGCAGAGTATTTTTTAAATGGTGAGAGATTGGGAAATGTTAGTGTTCAGAGGGACCTGGGTGTCCTTGTACAGAAATCACTGAAAGTTAACATGCAGGTACAGCAAGTAATTAGGAAAGCAAATGGTATGTTGGCTTTTATTACAAGAGGATTTGAGTATGAGTAAAGATGTCTTACTGCAATTATATAGGGCCCTGGTGAGACCATACCTGGAGTATTATGTACATTTTTAGTCTCCTTACCTAAGGAAGGATATACTTACCATAGAGGGAGTGCAACAAAGGTTCACCAGACTGCTTCCTGGGATGGGGGGAATTACCCTATGAGGAGAGATTGAGTAGACTAGGCCTATATTCTCTGGAGTTTAGAAGAATGAGAGGTGATCTCATTGAAACAAACAAAATTCTTACAGGGCTTGACAGGGTAGATGCAGGGAGGATGTCTCCCCTGGCTGGGGAGTCTAGAACCAGGGGTCACAGTCTCAGAATAAGGTGTCGGCCATTTAGGACTGAGATGAGGAGAAATTTCTTCACTCATGGGGATAGTGCAGGAAAGTGGAGCTGAGGTTGTTTACCAGCCATGATCTTATTGAATGGCAGAGTAGGCTTGAAGGGCCAAATAGCCTACTCCTGCTCCTATTTCTTATGTTCTTATGAGAAGGTTGTGGGTTCAAGTCTCACTCTAGAGACAAGAACACAAAATCTAGGCTGACACTCCAGTGCAGCACTGTCGGAAGTTCCGTCTTTGGGATGAGATGTTAAACCGAGGCCCTGTCTGCTCTCTCAGGTGGATGTAAAAGATGCTGTGGCACTATTCAAGTAAGAGCTGGGGAGTTGTCACAGTGTGCATGGCAACATTTATCCCTGAACCAA
This sequence comes from Somniosus microcephalus, assembly GCF_052327205.1. Taxonomy (NCBI): domain Eukaryota; kingdom Metazoa; phylum Chordata; class Chondrichthyes; order Squaliformes; family Somniosidae; genus Somniosus; species Somniosus microcephalus. The sequence continues at coordinate 135,437,084 of NC_140992.1, read as the reverse complement.
CATCTGAAAAACAGATTCGTTTAGAAATCAGGATTGCCAACTCTGTTTGGAGGCATTCCTGGAGGTTTGACCACATGACATCTGATGTCTGATCACATGACGTCTACAAATGTTACTGCATTCACCTTACAAAGATTGGGTCCCCTGTAGTTGAGTATCTTTGCTTGTGGTTTCTACCAGTGGAAACAATCTTTCACTATTTACCCACAGTGAGGTCCCCAGGTTTCATTCGCCCCTTTATTGGCAGCTCCTCTCAGCACTGCCCCCACTCACCACCTTGCTGCTGCAGCTGGCTCTGCAGTGAATACAGGGCCCCTCACCACACCCCACACTTCGCACACAACCCTCTCCACATCACCCCTCCCCCCTCACCCCATCTCCCCCTCTCCCCATCCCCCCTCACCCCATCTCCCCCTCACCCCATCTCCCCCCACCCCATCTCCCCTTCACCCCATCTCCCCCTCACCCCATCTCCCCCTCACCCCATCTCCCCTCACCCCATCTCCCCCTCACCCCATCTCCCCCTCACCCCATCTCCCACTCTCTCCCTCAATCCATCACCCCTCTCCCTCTTCCCCTCACCCCATCTCCCCCCTCTCCCTCTCCCACTCACCCCATCTCCCCTCACCCCATCACCCCTCTTCCCCTCCCCCTCACCACATCTCCCATATCCCTCACCCCATCTCCCCTCTCCCCCTCACCCCATCTCCCCTCTCTCCCTCACCCCATTCCCCCTCACCCCATTCCCCCTCACCCCATTCCCCCTCACCCCATTCCCCCTCACCCCATCCCCCTCACCCATCCCCTCAACCCCTCACCCCATCTCCCCCTCACCCCATCTCCCCCCTCACCCCATCTCCCCCTCACCCCATCTCCCCCTCACCCCATCTCCCACTCTCTCCTCAATCCATCACCCCTCTCCCTCTTCCCCTCACCCCATCTCCCCCCTCTCCCTCTCCCACTCACCCCATCTCCCCTCACCCCATCACCCCTCTTCCCCTCCCCCTCACCACATCTCCCATATCCCTCACCCCATCTCCCCTCTCCCCCTCACCCCATCTCCCCTCTCTCCCTCACCCCATTCCCCCTCACCCCATTCCCCCTCACCCCATTCCCCCTCACCCCATTCCCCCTCACCCCATCCCCCCTCACCCCATCCCCCTCAACCCATCTCACCTCTCTCCCTCACCCCATCACCCCTCTCCCCACCTCCCATCTCCCTCACCCCATCTCCCATATCCCTCACCCCATCTCGCCCTCACCCCATCTCCCCTCTCTCCCTCACCCCATCTCCCCCTCCCCATCACCCCTCTCCCCCTCTCCCTCACCCCATCTCCCTCACCCCATCTCACCTCGCTCCCTCACCCCATCACCCATTTCCCCCTCCCCATCTCCCTCACCCCATCTCCCATTACCCTCACCCCCTCACCCCATCCCCCCTCACCCCATACCCCATCTCCCCCTCACCCCATCTCCCCATCTCCCCTCACCCCATCTCCCCCTCACCCCATCTCCCCATCCCCCCTCACCCCATGTCCCTCACCCCAACGCACCTCTCTCCCTCACCCGATCACCCTCTCCCCCTCACACCATCACCCATCTACCCCTCCCCCTCACCCCATCTCTCTCACCCCATCTCCCCCTCCCCCTCCCCCTCACCCCATCTCCCCTCTTCCCTCACACCATCACCCCTCTCCCGCTCCCCCTCACCACATCTCCCCTCTCTCCCTCACCCCCTCACCACATCTCCCCTCTCTCCCTCACCCCTCTCCCGCTCCCCCTCACCCCATCTCCCCTCTCCCTCACCCCATCTCCCCCTCGTCCCATCTCCCCCTCAACCCATCTCCCCTCTCCTCCTCACCCCATCTCCCCTCTCTCCCTTCTCCCCCTCACCCCATCTCCACACTCTCCCCCTCCACTTCACCCAATCTCCCCTCTCCCGCACCCCATCTCAACATCACCCCATCTCCCCTCTCTCCCTCACCCCATCGCCTTCACCCATCTCCCTTCTCCCCCTCACCTTAATTTCAATTCAATTCAATTCAATTCAAATCGCTTTATTGGCATGACAAGGTACATCTTATGTTGCCAAAGCATCGAAAAACATTCATGGTTGAACACATAAATATAGATCTATCCATACAGTGTATAAACAGATATATCCCTGAGTGTATAAATATACATTCATATAATTTGTATATACTCTTTTCTTATATTTAGTGGTTGTCCCTCTGTTTATGGTAAGCTGTAACATAGTGTGCCGCTAAGGTTACACAATTTCTTTCTTCCCCTAGTAGGTATGGGAGTTTTTGGTCGTCATTCAAATTTCTGAATTCCGGGCATATTTTTGTGAATTTTCGGTAGAAATTCTCCCTTATGCCCTGATATTTTCTACAAGCTGTGAGGAAGTGCATCTCTGTCTCCACCACTCCCTGACTGCAGTGAGAGCATATTCTGTCCTCTCTTGGTAGCCGGGTCTGCCTGTGTCTACCTTTTTCGATCGCCAGGCTATGTTCACTAAGTCGGTACATTGTCAAGGTTTTTCTCAGTTTGCTATCCTTTACCATGGTCAGGTAATCAGCCATGTTGTATTGTCTGTTTAGGGCCAAGTAGCAATTGAGTTTGTTTTGGGTTTTTGTTGTTTCTGCCCAATATGACAGATATTTTTCCTTTTGCTTAGTGACGATTGTGTTGGGTCGAATTCTTTGTGTTACGCTGTCACTGTCCTGGGGCTGGTTATTGTTAGTAGTGTTAGTAGTTACTTCACTGAGTCCCAGGACTAGTTGATTGAGGGTATTCTTCTTTATGGTCCTCTCTTGGCATTTCAAGGCTTCGTAATGATAGCAGTGGGGGTTGCTCATTTTTAGGTGTTTCCAAAATTTGGTGGCTCTTTTTTGGATAGTGATTATTAATGGATATTGGCCTAGTTCTGCCCTGCATGCATTGTTTACAGTTTTCCTTTGAGTCCGGAGGATACTTTTACAGAATTCTGCATGTAGGATCTCAATTGGGTGTTTGTCCCATTTTGCAAATTCTTGTTGTGTTAGCGGTCCTCACACCTCACTGCCACAGAGTGCAATTGGTTCAATTACTGATTAAAACATTTTGAGCCAAATGCTAATTGGGATTTCTATTTGGATTGATTTTTTAATGGCATAGAAAGCCCTTCTTGCTTTCTCTTTCAGTTCATTCACAGCCAGATGAAAATTTCCCGTACAACTGATTTTTAAGCCCAAGTATGTGTAGTTAGTGGTTTGTTCAATTTTGGTTGTTCCTAGTGTGAAATTTATTTTGGGTCCCTGATGTCTGGATCTTTGCTGGAACACAAGGACTTTGGTTTTTTGGGGATTTATTGTCAGGGCCCAGGTCTGGCAGAACGACTCCAGCAGATCCAGGTTCTGCTGTAGACACTCCTTAGTTGGTGACAGCAGAACCAGGTCATCTGCATAGAGGAGGAATTTAACCTTGGATTCATATAGGGTGAGGCCGGGTGCTGTAGATTGTTCAAGTAGTTTTGCCAATTCATTTATGTAAATATTAAAGAGTGTTGGTGAGATGGGCGAGCCCTGTGTCACCCCCCGCCCCTGTGGGAAGTATTTTGTTTGTTTGTCTCCAATTTTAACTGCACATTTATTGTTTGTATACATTGATTTAATTACATCATATGTTTTTCCCCCTACCCCGCTTTCGATAAGTTTCAGGAATAGACCGTCGTGCCAGATGGAATCGAAAGCCTTCTGGAAATCTATAAAGCATGCGTAGATTTTGCTTTTGTTTTGATGAACATGTTTGTCAATTAGGGTCTGCAGGGTGAAGATATGATCTGATGTTCTATAGTTTGGTAGGAATGCAATTTGGCTTTTACTCAAGACATTGTGCTCCTCAAGGAAGTTTATAAGTCTTTTGTTTATGATACTACAGAATACCTTCCCCAGGTTACTGTTTACACAGATGCCTCGATAGTTATTTGGGTCGACTTTGTCCCCACTTTTGTATATGGGCGTTATGAGTCCTTTGTTCCAGATATCAGGGAAGTAACCGACACTCAGAACCAAGTTGAAGAGTTTTAGGATAGCCAGTTTCATTTTATCGTCTGTGTGTTTAATCATCTTGCTTAGTATGCCGTCTGCACCGCAAGCTTTTCCTGGTCGCAGGTCCTTGAGTTTTTCAAATAGTTCTTTTTCTGTTGTTATGGAGTCTAGCGTTCACTCCATCTCCCGTCACCTTCACCCCATCTCCCCTCTCCCCCTCACCCCGTCTCCCCTCTCCCCCTCACCCCGTCTCCCCTCTCCCCCTCACCCCGTCTCTCCGCTCCCCCTCACCCCGTCTCCCCTCGCTCCCTCACATCGTCTCCCCTCTCTCCCTCACCCCATCTCCCCGCTCCCCCTCACGCCGTCTCCCCTCTCCCCCTCACCCCGTCGCCCCTCTCTCCCTCACCCCGTCTCCCCTCTCTCCCTCACCCCGTCTCCCCTCTCTCCCTCACCCCGTCTCCCCTCTCTCCCTCACCCCGTCTCCCCTCTCTCCCTCACCCCGTCTCCCCTCTCTCCCTCACCCCATCTCCCCTCTCTCCCTCACCCCGTCTCCCCTCTCTCCCTCACCCCGTCTCCCCTCTCTCCCTCACCCTGTCTCCCCTCTCTCCCTCACCCCGTCTCCCCCGTCTCCCACATCCCGTCTCCCCTCTCCCCATCTCCCCTCACTCTCAGCCCATCTCCCCTCTCTCCCTCAGCCCATATCCCCTCTCTCACTCACCTCATCTCTCCTCTCTCCCTCACCTAATCACCCCTCTCTCCCTATCACCTCTCTCTCCCTCACCCCATCTCGCCCTCACCCCATCTCCCCTCCCCCTCACCCCATCTCCCCATCACCCCATCTCCACTCTCTCCCTCACCCCATCTCCGCTCTCTCCCTCACCCCATCTCTCCGCTCTCCCTCACCCCATCTCCGCTCTCTCCCTCACCCCATCACCCCTCTCCCCCTCAGCCCATCTCCCCTCTCCCCCTCACCCCATCTCCCCTCTCCCCCTCACCCCATCTCCCCTCACCCCATCTCCCCTCTCCCCCTCACCCCATCTGCCCTCTCCCCCTCACCCCATCTCCCCTCTCCCCCTCACCCCATCTCTCTCTCCCTCACCCATCTCCCTCTCCCCCTCACCCCATCTCCCCCTCACCCAATCTCCCCTCTCCCCCTCACCCCATCTCCCCTCTCTCCCTCACCCCATCACCCCTCTCCCTCTCAGCCCATCTCCCATATCCCTCACCCCATCTCCCATCTCGCCCTCACCTCATCTCGCCCTCACCCCATCTCTCCCTCACCCCATCTCGCCCTCACCCCATCTCGCCCTCACCCCATCTCGCCCTCACCCCATCTCCCCCACTCACCCCATCTCCCTCACCCCATCACCCCTCTCCCCCTCACCCAATCTCCCATATCCTTCACCCCATCTCGCCCTCACCCCATCACCACTCTCTCCCTCACCCCATCACCCCTCTCCTCCTTACCCTATCTCCCTCCCCCTCACTCCCTTCATCTCCTCACCCATCTTCCCTCTCTCCCCCTCTCCCTCACGCCATCCCCCCTCTCCCCACTCTCGCTCACCCCGTCTCTCCTCGCTCCCTCACACCGTCTCCCCTCGCTCCCTCACACTGTCTCCCCACTCCCCCTCACGCCGTCTCCCCTCACCCCATCGCCCCTCTCTCCCTCACCCCGTCTCCCCTCTCTCCCTCACCCCGTCTCCCCTCTCTGTCCTCACCCCGTCTCCCCTCTCTCCCTCACCCCGTCTCCCCTCTCTCCCTCACCCCGTCTCCCCTCTCTCCCTCACCCCGTCTCCCCTCTCTCCCTCACCCCGTCTCCCCTCTCTCCCTCACCCCGTCTCCCCTCTCTCCCTCACCCCGTCTTCCCTCACTCTCAGCCCGTCTCCCCTCTCTCACTCACCCCATCTCCCCCACCCAATCTCCCCTCTCTCCCTCACCCCATCTCCCCCCTCACCCCATCTCACCTCTCTCCCTCACCCCATCACTCCTCTCCCCCTCAGCCCATCTCCCCTCCCCCATCTCCCCTCTCCCCCTCACCCCATCTCTCTCTCCCTCACCCCATTTCCCCCTCACCCCATCCCCCCTTTCTCCCTCACCCCATCTCCCCTCTCCCCCCCTCACCCCATCTCCCCCTCACCCCATCTCCCCCTCACCCCATCTCCCCCTCACCCCATCTCCCCCTCTCCCCTCTCTCCATCTCCCATATCCCTCACCCCATCTCCCCTCTCTCTCTCAGCCCATCTCCCCTCTCTCCCCCACCCCACCGTCCCTGTCTCCCTCAGCCCATCTCCACTCTCTCCCCCACCCTCTCTCCCCCACCCCATCTCCCCTCTCTCCCCCACCCCATCTCCCCTCTCTCCCTCACCCCATCTCCCCTCTCTCCCTCACCCCATCTCACCTCTCTCCCTCACCCCATCTCCCATCTCTCCCTCACCCCATCTCCCCTTTCTCTCTCACCCCATCTCCCCTTTCTCCCTCACTCCATCTCCCCCTCACCACATCTCCCCTCTCTCCGTCACCCCTACTCCCCTCTACCCCTCACCCCATCTCCCTCATCCCATCTCACCTCTCTCCCTCACCCCAATACCTCTCTTCCCCATCTCCCCTCTCTCCCTCACCCCAACTCCCCCTCACCCCATCGCCCCCTCACCCCATCTCCACTCTCTCCCTCACCCATCTCCCTCTCCCTCTCACCCATCTCCCTCTCCCCCTCACCCCATCTCCCTCTCCCCCTCACCCCATCTCCCTCTCCCCCTCACCCCATCTCCCCTCTCCCCCTCACCCCATCTCGCCCTCACCCCATTTCCCCTCTCCCCCTCACCCCCACACCCCATCTCCCCTCTCTCCCTTCCCCTCATCCCATCTCCCCTCTCTCCCTCCCCCTCACCCCATCTCACCTCTGTTCCTCACCCCATCACCCCTTTCAACCTCACCCCATCTCCCTCACCCCATCTCATCTCTCTCCCTCAACCCATCACCCCTCTTCCCCTCACCCCATCTCCCATATCCCGCACCCCATCTCGCCCTCACCCCATCGCCCCTCTCTCCCTCACCCCATCTCTGCTCTCTCCCTCATCCCATCACCCCACTCTACCCTCCCCCTCACCCAATCTCCCTTCTCCCCCTCACACCATCTCCCCCTCTCCCTCACCCCATCTCCCCTCTAGCCCTCACCCCATCTCCCCCTCCCCATCTCTTCTCTCTCCCTCACCCCATCTCCCCTCTCTCCCTCACCGCATCTCCCCATCTCCCCTCTCTCCCTCACCCCATCTCCCCTCTCTCCCTCACCCCATCTCCCCTCTCTCCCTCACCCCATCTCCCCATCGCCCCTCTCTCCCTCACCCCATCTGCCCTCTCCCCCTCACCCCACCTCCCCTCTCCCCCTCACCCCATCTTGTAATGTATATACCTTTAAGGGGGGAACTATCTTTTACAGCTCATGTATACTGCAGTACCGGCAGTGACCACACCTGTATATAGCACTGAATAGTAATCTGTACAGATCAGTTCCAGTGTGAGCCACGTTGAGTAAACACCTGTTGTACCATTCTCCTGCAGTTTGTGTCTTATTATACACAGACACAACATTGGTGACAAGGCAAGTTCGAACCTACCTGCAACTCTGCATCACCTCCTGGGGATTCGTTCCTGGAGATCAGTGGATTGGAGGTCAAGGCCAGAGACTCGGGCGTCGACCACGGGCAACCGCCCAGTCATCCAGCAGAGTCTCGAGAATTGTGGGGGAGGCTGTCGAGAGCCAGGCTTGGCTTTCCAGTTGAGGTGGTCCAGCGAAACGGGCTGGCAACAGGTGGTGCGCAGACACTTCCCGGACAGCGGCGGGCTAGAGCCCGACCGAGTGGCACAGCAAAGGGCCGAGCAGCGTCGACGGGGGAGAGAGAGAGAGAGGGCAGAGTGCACAGGGTGCAGCCGGTGTTCAGGGGCCGAGCAGCGTCGAAGAGAGGGAGAGAGACGCGCAGAAACCCGCGAGGCACCGCCATTGCCATGAGAACCGCCGAGAGCGGCGTTGGCAGCAGCGCAGGAGAAGCGCGCGAAACCTACAGGGTGCTGCCATTGCCACGAGAACCGCCGGGAGCGGCGTTGGCAGCAGCGGGGGAGGAAGGAAAGCGCGGGAGACGCCATTTTAAGCCATTGGGAGACGCCATTTTAAACCACACCCAAAATGCCGAAGAGTGGCAGTATCACCGCATTTGACAATGAAGTTGAAGATTGGACTACATATGTCGAACGAATAGAGGTATACTGCAAGGCAAATGAGGTGTCAGATGACAAGAAAGCGTCGGTATTGTTAAATTTAATGGGTGCAAAGACGTATGGTTTATTACGAAATCTAGTAACCCCAACGAAGCCAATGGAAAAGAGTTTTGAAGACATAGTAACGATACTACAGGAACATTTAAACCCCACACCGCTGCTGATAGCAGAAAGATTCAAGTTTTACAAACGGAACCAGCATAAGGATGAAAGCAATGCTGATTATTTAACAGAACTGCGCAAACTATCGAAACACTGCCAGTTTGGAACGGGACTGGCAGATACCTTAAGGGACAAGTTTGTGTGTGGGCTTCAAAGTGAAGGAACCCAGGAACGGCTTTTATCTGAAAAGGACCTTACGCTGGAAAAGGCTTTCAGCACTGCGGTATCATATGACGCAGCAGCACGGGGCACTGCAGAGATACAACAGAGACCGCAAGAATATGGCACAAACGAAATGTCATATAGAACAGAGAAGTGCTATCACTGCGGCAGAACAACACACGACCAGAATGATTGCTGGTTCAAAGACAAAGTGTGCAGACAGTGTGGAAAAGTAGGACACATAGCACGAGTCTGCAGGTCGGGAAAGAAAACCAGCAATAAGAAACCTACCAAAGAAAAGTACAAGAAGGTACATAAGAAGACGGAGAATAGTTCAGATGAACAAAAGAGTGATAACGACTCCGAAAGCAGGGAACTGAGTTGTCTGAAACTGCATAATGTGATCACAACGGAGGATCACCGAACCATTTGGGTCACTCTCAAGATAGCAGGAGTCCAGGTAAAGATGGAATTGGACACAGGATCAGCCCTAACAGTCATAAACCGATGGGACTACGAGCGGCTATTCTCACACATACCCTTGAGAGACACAAAAATTCTTTTGAAGACATACATGGGGCAAAAAGCCTACCCCAAAGGAAAAATAAGGGTGACCGTTATATATAACAGTAAGGAAACACCAAAACTAGACCTGTATGTATTGCAAGATGGAGGACCACCATTACTGGGATGTGAATGGATCCGGAAAATACAACTGGATTGGCATTCCATACAGGCACTGACTGTGGCTGACAAAAAGGATGATGACGTCACACCTGGGCGACTGTCAAAGATCCTAACTGTCGCGAAAGAAGTGTTCCAGCAAGGACTCAGAACACTAAAAGGCATGACAGCGATGATTAAAATTGAAGAAAACGCAAGCCCAAAATTTTTTAAGGCCAGACCGGTACCTTATGCGATCCACCCAGCCGTCAAAGCAGAGCTGGAGAGTCTGGAACGTTCAGGTGTACTGTCCAAGGTAGACTGGAGCGAGTGGGCTACACCCATCGTCCCTGTGATGAAAAAGTCGTTGAGCAGCACGCCTGGGGAACCAAGGAAGGTTCGCATCTGTGGGGACTTTAAGGTAACAGTGAACCCGATCCTTCACACCGTACAATATCCACTTCCGCGGATTGAAGATATTTTCACCTCGCTATCTGGAGGGAAACGCTTCACTGAGATTGATCTGGCCCAGGCGTATCTGCAAATGGAGGTCGAAGAAGCATCAAAAAAATACCTCACAATCAACACCCATAAAGGTCTCTACCAATACAACCAGCTGGTATTCGGGGTAGCATCAGCTCCGGCTATTTGGCAGAGGGCAATGGAGCAAGTCCTGCAAGGGATCCCAGGGACCCAGTGTTATTTGGACGACATCCTGGTCACGGGCGAAAATGACAGTGATCACCTTGCCAACCTGGAGCAGGTGCTCACTAGATTGCAGGAATATGGGTTCCGAGCTAACCGCCCCAAATGCGAGTTTTTTAGAAAACAGATCTCGTATTGTGGCCACGTTATCGATAAAGAGGGGTTACATAAGTCCCCAGAGAAGATTGAGGCAGTAGTCAAGGCTCCAGCACCGGAAAATGTGTCACAACTGAGGTCGTTCCTCGGGCTGGTAAACTACTACCATAAGTTCTTGCCAAATTTGTCTACAATACTACACCCACTGAACACCCTACTGCACACTGGGGTGCCATGGAAGTGGAGTGACGAATGTAGACGAGCTTTCCAGAAGAGCAAAACACTAATCACATCGAAAGAGGTATTGGCCCATTACAACTCGGCATTACCAATTCGGTTGGCATGTGATGCGTCACCCTACGGCATTGGAGTGGTGCTGTCGCACAAATTCTCGGACGGCTCAGAGAGGCCAATAGCCTATGCGTCACGATCACTAACCTCAGCCGAGAGTAACTACGCCCAGATTGACAGGGAGGCCCTCAGCCTAGTGTGGGGAGTGAAAAAGTTCAATCACTATCTGCACGGGCAGAAATTCACCTTGCTGACTGATCACCAGCCTCTTGTCTCCATTTTTAATCCGAAGAAGTGCGTTCCGGTGATGACTGCGCAACGACTACAAAGATGGTCACTTTTTCTAGGGGCGCACCACTATGAGATTGAATATAAGGGCACGAAACAGCATGGAAATGCTGATGGGCTATCACGCCTGCCACTGCCTACTGCGGAGGAAGCACCAGCAGTGGATCCTGTCGAAATATTCCATTCGACTATAGTTGAATACCTACCGGTAACTAACGCTTGTATCGAAAAGGAAACCCGAAATGACCTGACACTGTCTCGGGTATATGATTTGACGGTGAAGGGATGGCCAGCACATGGCGACTCACTGTTGCCAGCATTCTCGACAAGGAGAGAACAGCTGTCAGTGTGCCGGGGGACCTTGATGTGTGAATCCCGAGTGGTAATTCCACCCAAGTTAAGGGATAGAGTGCTCAATGAGCTTCATGAGGGTCATCTGGGAGGGGTAAAAATGAAAAGCCTAGCCAGGGCTTATGTGTGGTGGCCGGGAATCGATAAACAAATCGAGGACCTGACCAAGAGCTGCTCAGGATGCCAGAAAGTCCAAAATGCACCACCACAGGCCCCTCTACACCCATGGGAGTGGCCCTCATCTCCATGGCAACGGGTGCATATTGATTTTGCTGGTCCATTCATGGACTCAATGGCCTAGAAATTCAGTGGTTTGCGCCAGCCGCTAGCGCCTTATGAGGAGGAGATGTGGGGTGCTAAGCGGCTATCGCCCGGGCGCAGCGCGATCTGCGCCTCTCGCGAACTTCAGTTAAGATTTCGCGGCGGCGCAAAACCTTTGCGCGCGCTCAGCTGCGCGCGCAGATCCTGATGTCATTTCATGGTGCAATGCCCTTTGTGCGCCCCAAACCGGAAATTCAGTGGCGCCGGCCTATTGTGCGCCTGGCGCCCCTAGCGACTGGTAGAGGGGAACGGTTCCCAGTCGATGCGGGGCGCGGGGGGCGCTAATTAAAGGGCACTCCTCCTGCAGTATAAATGGCAGCCATTTTGCACCACTCCTTCTTTGTGAGAGACGGATCTTTGGAGAGGGACAAAGGTAGAGAGCTTTCTGGTTTGGCTCAACACTCGCACAGGTACTTGTGGCTTCAGGCCACAGCTTTGCACTTGTCTTTAACTTCAGAGCCATAGCATTGATTGGAAACATATAATGGGGGCTGCAATGGGTGGAAACGTTGGGCTTCTCCATTGCATTCAAAGGGCTCAGAGACGCCGTGAGAGAGTGCCAGTCACGGCCAGATGGAGAAGGGGCAACAGGCGTCGGCAAAGGAGGCCTTACCCACCCAGGGTATACCGCCAGCAGTTCTCATATCTGAACATGTCTGAAGGGCAGTGTGTTCGGAGGTTGCGATTCAAAAGGGCGGTGGTCACTGAGATCTGCCACCTGCTTTGCGGAGATCTGCAGCCACAGCTGAGGAGCAGGACGTCTCTGTCGGTGGCAGTGAAGGTGATGGTGGCTCTCAACTTCTTTGCCACTGGCTCCTTCCAATCCGTTACTGGGGACATTTCCAACATCTCCCAGTTTGCGGTACATTGCTGCATCCGCCAGGTGACCAATGCCCTTTTCAGAAGGAGACGTCAGTTCATCTCCTTCTCCATGACCGTTGACAAGCAGCAACAGCGTGCAATGGGCTTTGCAGCATTAGCGAGCTTCCCCATGGTGCAGGGCGCCATTGACTGCACGCATGTGGCTTTGCGGGCACCTCTAGAGAATGCCGAGGATTACCGCAACCAGAAGGGCTACCATTCGCTCAACGTGCAGTTGGTGTGTGACCACAGGCAGCTCGTCCTAGCTGTCAATGCCCGCTTTCCAGGCAGCAGCCACGATGCCTTCATCCTGCGCCAGACTTCTGTGGCAGACATGTTCGAGGCCCAGCCTCACCCACGAGGATGGCTTCTCGGGGACAAAGGCTATCCTTTGTGCACCTGGCTGATGACCCCGCTCCGTGCGCCCAGCACCCCTGCTGAAGAGGGATACAATGACAGCCATCAAGCAACCAGGAACATCATTGAGCAAACAATCTGCGTGCTGAAGCAACGGTTCCGCTGTCTGGATCGTTCCGGAGGAGCCCTACAGTACTCGCCTGAGCGAGTCTCCCATTTCGTTGTCGTGTGCTGCATGCTGCACAACCTGGTTATCCGTAGGACTCGGCCACTGCCAGCAGACATTGGAGGACCACCAGAGGAGGAGGAGGAGGAGGAGGAGGAGGAGGACCAGCACAGGAGGGAGGCAGAAAGTGCAAGGGCCGCCCGTCGGCGGCTTATTGCAAGTCGGTTCTAGGCCCCCTCTCAGGGAATGGCTTGTTGTGCCAATGGCAGAAGATGAATGTAGCCGCTCCACAAGCCCTCAGCCGAGCAGGGCAACCAGGACTTCCAAAAGAAAGCATGGACAGTGCCATTTAAGACATTTTTTTTACTATGATACCTCTGTGCCCTTCCCACATAACAAACTAATGGAGAGAAACCCCCCCCAAAAACACAAATACACCAGTCTCGGCCTTTACAAGTAAAACAAATACACCAGTCTCGGCCTTTACAAGTAAAACAAAACATTTGGCCACACCTTCTAATTTTTCCTCTGCGAGGGTGATGCGTTTCGCATCCGTGACTGGCCCCTACCCACCCTGCAGCTCCTCCTCAATGGGACCCCTGTGGCTGCAGCAAGGCTGGGGGAAAGCTGCTGAGGGTCAGATGGTGAGACGGCAGATGCCCTTGGGGGTCGGCCTGGACCAGCTCTGGGCCTGGAGGGGCCGGTTGCTGACTGCTCCAACTGTGCTTGGGCAGCAGCAGTCTGTCCAACGGCTGGTGGCAGCTGCAATGGAGGAGTGACAGTTTTGGCTGCAGGAATGCTGCCAACCTGACAGATCACAGGTACTCCGTGGTCGGCTGATACATTGGCACTCGCACGGGCCAGCACTGCAGCATGCGCAGCAATCTGCTGAAGCACAGACTGCTGGGCTGCTGCGGCGCGGCGAGTGCCCTGGCGATGCCTGGCCGATCCAGCGAGGGTGGCAGCAGTTAGTGCCCGTGTGGCCCTGGTCTGTGTCTGCATGACACCAGCCAGTGAATGCACGGCACGACTGAGCACTTGGCTAGAAGCCGCCTGTGATGCAGCGAAGTCCTGCTGACTCCTAGCCTGTGCTGCCGCGAAGTCCTGCAGACTCCTGGCCTGTGCTGCACTGAATTGTCACAGACTCCTGGCCTGTGCTGCCCCGAATTCCTGCACACTCCTTGACAGTGACTCTATGGAGTCAGGCATCCTTGCCACTGCAGCCATGAGCTCAGTGTGCCTGCGCTCAGCCTGGGCGCCCATTTCCGCTAGGATCCACACCTCCTCTGCGCTCACCGTAGCAGGACTGGAGGCCGCACTCACCCTCCGGGGAGAAGGCCGCCGAGCTTCCCCACCCCTCCCGCGTTGCTGCAGCGCGCTGGTCCCCGGAGCTTCACTATCCTCCGAACCTTCCCCCCTGCTCCCCTCCAGGGAAGACGTGTCACCATCATGGCCATGGGCTGCCTCGGCTGAGGGTGTCCCTGATGGTCTGGCTTCCTCTTCCTCCTCCTCTATGTCTGACTTGGACACAGTGCCAGCTTGAGGGGCCGCCTCCTCACCTGGCGAGTCACCATCTGAAAGCAGGGAGGCAGAAGAGTTGCTTTAGAGCGAGGACAGGGCGGCAGCGAGGGAGGCATGAGTGCTGCTATGCACTGCATTGGTCCGACAGTGGCAAAGGATGCTGGTGTGAGGCGCAAGTGGAAAGAGAGATGTCAAAAAGGTGATGCCCTTACCATTGGGGCCCACAACAGGGTCGGCATCTCCACTGGCGACGGGGCCAATCAGCCAGCCTGACATAATGCGCTCCACACGCTGCTCCAGGTCGCAGAGCTGTTTGAGGTCAGGATGGCCTCCCCTGGTCTGACGCTGCTGCCTTCGGTTGTGCGCCAGCTTGCCCTGCAAGAGAAAGGACGGCCTCTAAGTACAGTGTGAAGCCCTGATCTTGCCTGCACTGCCTCCCATGGTGGATTAGCCCTGGCAGTGTGAAGCCCTGATCTTGTCTGCACTGCCTCCCATGGTGGAATAGCCCTGACAGTGTGAAGCCCTGATCTTGTCTGCACTGCCTCCCATTGTGGACTAGCCCTGACAGTGTGAAGCCCTGATCTTGTCTGCACTGCCTCCCATGGTGGACTAGCCCTGACAGTGTGAAGCCCTGATCTTGTCTGCACTGCCTCCCATGGTGGACTAGCCCTGACAGTGTGTAAAGTCCTGAATGTGCAAGTGATTATCATGACAGTCCCATAGCTGCTGGGTGAGGGCTGGGCATTAGGGCTTTCAGGTCCCTTTGCCCATAAAGTGAGGTGCACATGCAGGGATGAGGAGGACACTGGAAAGGGTACTCACCCTGACAACCCGAGTGAGGTCGTTGAACTTTTTTCGGCATTGTACAGGAGTCCTGGCAACCACGCTGTTGGAGGTCACCCTGTTTGACACCTCCCTCCAGGCTTTCCGATAGGCGCTGGGCAGCGGCCTCCTGCCACCTTCAGGGAACAGAACATGGCGCCTGCGCTCCACTGCGCCAACCAGCACCCTCAGGTCACCCTTGCTGAAGCGCTGCGCTCTCTCCCTGGGCTTCTCCATTGTCCTGGGCATTGAACAGTTCAAGCAGCAGTGGTCAGGCCTTGCTTCAGGGCTGCAGTGTGCAGGGTGTGGCAGCCAAACAAATCCACTCTCCCCCTTTAAGAGCTGACCGGCGCCAGAGTGTCTGCCTTCAATCAGCAACTCGCCGCACCTGTGCTGCGCCCGCCCTCGGGGGTAGCGCCCCGGACTGCCGGCTTAGCGCCTAATGATAGTCGTGCATCGCCTGTTTTAGCGCAGCAGCAACCTCTTGGGGCGATGCAACTGAATATCGGCGAAGGTGGCGCTAAGTTGCACCGGGCGCAAACTTTAGCGGCCGCCCGGCTGTAGCGCCCCAAACGTGGCTATACTGAATTTCTAGGCCAATGTTTTTAATAGCCGTGGATGCGCACTCGAAATTGCCAGAGGTCATCAAAATGTCCTCCACCACCACGGAGAAAACTATTGCAGTCCTACGGACCATTTTTGCCAGGAATGGCTTGCCAGAACAGATTTGCTCCGACAACGGACCACAGTTTGTGTCCGAAGAGTTCCGGAGGTTCTTGAAAAAGAATGGGGTAAGGCATTACACATCCGCCCCGTATCATCCAGCCACAAATGGATTGGCTGAGAGGTTCGTACAAACCTTTAAGAAGGCAATAAAGGCTATGTACAATGACAACATTCCGCTGCAGCACAAGGTGGACAATTTCCTGTTCGCCTACCGGAATGTGACACATGCAGTCACCAACCAGGCCCCAGCCATGATGTTCTTTAACCGAAGGTTAAGATCTCGCTTGGATTTGCTCAGACCAAATGTACGAAGAGATGTTGAGAGTACGCAATTCCAGCACATCCATGAGAAGCCAACAAGGAGCTTCAATGTAGGGCAACCAGTCTTGGCCCGCGACTACCGAACAGAAAAATGGCAGCCAGGAACGATATGCACACGGCAGGGCCCACTAATGTACACAGTGGACGTTGGGGAGAGCATCGTGAGATGCCATGCTGCCCAGATCCTAGAGTCACAGGAACAAGTCAACCCCATGCCTCGCCCATACGTACCTGGTGATGAACCCGACGTACAGGTAGCATCTACCCCAGAAACAGTAGCATCGGAAGCTGATGAACCAACTGACGACAGGGGGCCAGAATCGCCTCTGCACCAAGAGCAGGACACTCGGGAAAGGCACTATCCAGAAAGGATCAGGAAGCCTCCCCAAAGACTGAATTTATAAATAGACTATTTTCAGCTAATGTTGCATGTTAAAAGTGTTAATTGTAATTAGTTTGATATTTAATTGTTAAATGAGTGTTATGGTACTGTTAATCTAAAAGGGGAGGAATTGTAATGTATGTACCTTTAAGGGGGGAACTACTTTCTACAGCTCATGTATACTGTAGTACCGGCAGTGACCACATCTGTATATAACATTGAGTAGTAATCTGTACAGTCCAGTTGCAGTCTGAGCCACGTTGAGTAAAGACCGTTTGTACCGTTCGCCGCAGTCTGTGTCTGATTATACACGGACGTAACACCCACATTCCCCAGTCTCTCCCCCCATTCCCCAGTCTCTCCCCCATTCCCCAGTCATTCTCTCTCCCCCATTCCCCAGTCTCTCTCTCTCCCCCATTCCGCAGTCTCTCTCTCTCCATTCCCCAGTCTATCTCTCCCCCATTCCCCAGACTCTCTCCCCCATTCCACAGTCTCTTTCTCCCCCCAATCCCCTGTCTCTCTCTCTCCCCATTCCCCAGTCTCTCTCTCTCTCCCATTGTCCATTCCCTCTCTACCCCATTCCCTATTTCCTCTCTCCCCCATTCCCCAGTCTCTCTCCCCATTCCCCAATCTCTCTCCCCATTCCCCAATCTCTCTGTACCCCAATTCTATGGCCACTCTTTCTCCTCACATTCCCCAGTCTTTCTCCACATTCCCCAGTCTCTCTCCCCATTCCCTAGTCTCACTCCCCCATTTCCCATTCCCTCTCTCCCCATTCCCTCTCCACCATTCCCCAGTCTCTCTCCCCCATTTTCCAGTCTCTCTCTACCCCCATTCCCCAGCCACTCTCTCTCCCCCATTCCCCAGCCACTCTCTCTCCCCATTCCCAAATCTCTCTCCCCCATTCCCCAGTCTCTCTCTCTCACCCACGGTCCATTCCCTCTCGCCCCCATTCCCCAGTCTCTCTCCCCATTCCCCAGTCCCTCTCCCCCAGTCCCCAGTCACTCCCACTCATTCCCCAGTCTCTCTCCCCCATTCCCCAGTCTCTCTCCCCATTCCCCAGTCTCTCTCCCCATTCCCCAGCCTCTTGCCCGCATTCCCATCTCTCCCCCCATTCCCCAGGCTATCTCTACCCCCATTCCGCAGTCACTCTCTCTCCCCCAATCCCCGGTCTCTCTCCCTCACACCATTCCCCAGTCTCTCTCTCCCCCCATTCCCCAGTCTCTCTCTCCTCCCATTCCCCAGTCTCTCTCTCCCCCCATTCCCCAGTCTCTCTCTCCCCCCATTCCCCAGCCTCTCTCTCTCCCCCCATTCCGCAGTCTCTCTCTCCCCCCATCCCCCAGTCTCTCTCTCCCCCCATTCCCGTCTCTCTCTGCCCCCATTCCACAGTCACTCTCTCTCCCCCCATTCCCCAGTCTCTCCCCCCATTCCCCAGTCTCTCTCTCCCCCATTCCCCAGTCTCTCTCTCCCCCCATTCCCCAGTCTCTCTCTCCCCCCATTCCCCAGTCTCTCTCTCCCCCCATTCCCCAGTCTCTCTCTCCCCCCATTCCCCAGTCTCTCTCTCCCCCATTCCCCAGCCTCTCTCTCTCCCCCCATTCCGCAGTCTCTCTCTCCCCCCATCCCCCAGTCTCTCTCCCCCCATTCCCGTCTCTCTCTCCCCCCATTCCACAGTCACTCTCTCTCCCCCCATTCCCCAGTCTCTCTCTCCCCCATTCCCCAGTCTCTCTCTCCCCCCATTCCCCAGTCTCTCTCTACCCCCATTCCACAGTCACTCTCTCTCCCTCCATTCCCCGTCTCTCTCTCTCCCCCCATTCCCCAGTCTCTCTCTCCCCCATTCCCCAGTCTCTCCCCATTCCCCAGTTTCTCTCTCTCTCCATTACCCAGTCTCGCTCACTTTCTCTCCCCCCATTCTGCAGTCTCTCTCTCCCCCATTCCCCAGTCTCTCTCTCTCCCATTCCCCATTCCCTCTCTCCCCCATTCCCCATTCCCTCTCTCCCCCATTCCCCATTCCCTCTCTCCCCCATTCCCCAGTCTCTCTCCCCCATTCCCCAGTCTCTCTCCCCCATTCCCCAGTCTCTCTCCCCCATTCCCCAGTCTCCCCCCTCATTCCGCAGTCTCTCCCCATTCCCCAGTCTCTCACTCACCCCATTCCTCAGTCTCTCTCCCCCATTCCCCAGTCTCTCACCCCATTCCGCAGTCTCTCTCTCTCTCTCTCCCCATTCCCCAGTCTCTCTCACCCCATTCCACAGTCTATCTCTCCCCCATTCCCCAGTCTATCTCTCCCCCCATTCCCAAGTCTCTCTCTCCCCCATTCCCCAGCCTCTCTCTCTCTCCGCATTCCCCAATCTCTCCCTCTCACCCATTCCCAAGTCTCTCCCTCGCTCCCCATTCCCCTGTTTCTCTACCCCATTCCCCATTCCCTGTCTCCCCCATTCCCTCTCCCCATTCCCCAGTCTCCCCATTCCCCAGTCTCTCTCCCCATTCCCCAGTCTCTCTCCCCATTCCCCAGACTCTTTCTCCAGTCTCCCCATTCCCCAGTCACTCTCCCCCATTGCCCAGTCTCACTCCCCCTTTCCCCAGTCTCCCTCTACCCCCATTCCACAGTCTCTCTCCCCCCATTCCCCAGTCTCTCTCTCTCCCCCATTCCGCAGTCTCTCTCTCTCTCTCCCATTCACCAGCCTCTCTCTCTCTCTCCCATTCCCCAGCCTCTCTCTCCCCCATTCCCCAGTCTCTCTCTCTCTCTCCCCATTCCCCAGTCTCTCTCTCCACCCCAGTCTCTCTCTCTCTCTCCCATTCCCCAGCCTCTCTCTCCCCCATTCCCCAGCCTCTTCTCTCTCCGCATTCCCCACTCTCTCTCTCTCACCCATTCCTAAGTGTCTCCCCCATTCCCCAGTCTCTCTCTCTCTCTCCCCATTCCCCAGTCTCTCTCTCCACCCATTCCCCTGTCTCTCTCTCTCTCGCCCCATTCCCCAGTCTCTCTCTCTCTCCCATTGTCCATTCCCTCTCTACCCCATTCCCCAGTCTCTCTCCCCCATTCCCCATTTCCTCTCTCCACCATTCCCCGGTCTCTCCCCCATTCCCCAATCTCTCTCCCCATTCCCCGATCTCTCTCTACCCCCATTGTATGGCCACTCTCTCTCCTCACATTCCCCAGTCTCTCTCCACATTCCCCAGTCTCTCTCCACATTCCCCAGTTTCTCTCCCCATTCCCTAGTCTGCCTCCCCCATTCCACAGTCTCTCTCCACCATTCCCCAGTCTCTCTCCACCATTCCCCAGTCTCTCTCCCCCATTCTCCAGTCTCTCTCTACCCCCATTCCCCAACCACTCACTCTCCCCCATTCCCCATCCACCCTCTCTCCCCATTCCCCAGTCTCTCTGAACCCCATTCCCCAGTCTCTCTCCTCACCCACTGTCCATTCCCTCTCGCCCCCATTCCCCAGTCCCTCTCCCCCATTCCCCAGTCACTCCCACCCATTCCCCAGTCTCTCTCCCCCATTCGCCAGTTTCTTTCCCCATTCCCCAGTCTCTCTCCCCATTCCCCAGTCTCTCTTCCCATTCCCCAGTCTCTTGCCCGCATTCCTGTCTCTCCCCCATTCGCCAGTCTCTCTCTACCCCATTCTGCAGTCACACTCTCTCCCCCATTCCCCAGTCTCTCTCTCTCACCCCATTCTGTAGTCTGTCTCTCCCCATTCCACAGTCGCTCTCTCTCTCTCCCCATTCCCCAGGCTCTCTCTCGCTCATTCCCCAGTCTCTCTCTCCCCCCGTTCTGCAGTCACTCTCTCTCCCCCATTCCCCAGTCTCTCTCTCTCCCCCATTCCCCAGACTCTTTCCCCCCATTCCCCAGTCTATCTCACCCCGATTCCCCAGTCTCTCTCTCCCCATTCCCCAGTCTCTCTCTCCCCCATTCCCCTGTCTCTCTGCCCCATTCCCCATTTCCTCTCTCCCCCATTCCCCAGTCTCTCTCTACCCCATTCCCCAGTCTCTCGCTCTCACCCATTGTTCATTCCCTCTCTCCCCCATTCCCCTGTGTCCCTCCCCATTCCCTCTCTCCCACATTTCCCAGTCCCTCTCCCCCATTCCCCAGTCTCACTCCCCCATTCCCCAGTCTCTCTCTACCCCCATTCCGCATTCACTCTCTCTCCCCCATTCCCCAGTCTCTCTCTCTCCCCCATTCCCCAGTCTCTCACTCACCCCATTCCTCAGTCTCTCTCCCCCATTCCCCAGTCTCGCACCCCATTCCGCAGTCCCTCTCTCTCTCTCTCCCCGTTCCCCAGTCCAATTCCAATTCCAATTCCAATTAAAATGCTTTATTGGCATGAAAGTTTACAGAGAACCATATTGCCAAAGCTTACATAGCAAAAAGGTACAGTTTTCCAACATTCTGTAGGTGTCAATCGATTTGACATTTGTTGGGTACATACAATATTACTTTTAAACAATATTAATTTTAAACAGTCTTTGTACTTCATTTGGTACGTTCAATATTAATTTTAAACAGTCTTAATTTTAAACAGTCCTCAGGTTGTGACATGTTGTTACATATTTGGCCCCAAGGTATGGTCTGTCTCCTTCTCCTAGGACTAATCTCAATTTTGACAGATCATCCAATTCCTTGAAATCTGGGGTTGTTTGGCTTAGCTTGTTGAATAATATGTTTCTTGATGTGTTGAATTTTTCGCATTTTAGGAGGAAATGCATTTCTGTTTCAACCTCGCCAGCCAGACATTGATCGCATATTCTATTCTCTCTAGGCTGCCAGGATTTCTTGTATCTGCCTTTTTCAATTTCCAGTTGGTGGTCGCTTAGTCTGTACCTGGTGAGGGTCTGTCTCTGTTTTGTGTCTCTGATGGTCGTGAGGTAGTCTGCCAGTTTATATTCTCTTTTTAGGGCCCGGTAACATTCTAATCTGCTTTGGCTTTCGGTTATTTTGTTCCAATGTTCCAGGTAGGTTTCTTTGCATTTTTTAATGATTTGGTTCACTCGGATTGGTGTTTGGGCGGCTGTGTTGGTCTGGGGCTGGTCAGGGTCCGGCTGAGTACTTAGTTTCCGTAGCAGCTGACTCAGGGGACTCTTTTCTGGGTTTAGCTCTTGGGTCTGAAAGGCTTTGAAATGAAGGGTGTCTGGGGAGCTAGATTTGAGGTGATTTAGGAAGTTTAGTGCTCGTTTTTGGATGTTTATTATCAGTGGGTATCTGCCTAGTTCGGCTCTGCATGCATTTGTTGGCGTTTTCCTTTGGGTGCGAAGGATGCTTCGGCAGAATTCTGCATGTAGGGCTTCTATTGTATGTTTTTCCCATTTAGTGTAGCTTTGGTGATTTAGCGGGCCCCATACTTCACTACCGTACAGTGCAATGGGCAGGATTATGCTGTCAAATATTTTGAGCCAGATTTTGATTGGGATTTGGATGTTGTAGAATTTTCTTTTTATTGCATATAGGGCTCTTCGGGCTTTTTCTTTTAGTGCATTCACTGCTATGCTGAAGCTCCCTGATGCTGTAATAGTTAGACCAAGGTAGGTGTAGCTCATAGTGTGTCCTATAGTGATATCACTGAGGGTAAACTGGTATTTGTTTTCCTGACATCTGGGCCTTTTTTGAAAAATCATGATGTTGGTTTTCTTTAGATTTACTGTTAGAGCCCAATTTTGGCAGTATTTGTCGAGTAGGTCTAGTTGTTGCTGTAATCCCTGTTCTGTGGGAGACAGCAGAACCAGGTCGTCCGCATAGAACAGGGATTTCACTTCTCCATCTAGGAGACGGAGACCTGGTGACTCGCTTTGCTCCAGCATGTCTGCTAATTCATTTATGTATATGTTGAACAGGGTCGGGCTCAAATTGCAGCCCTGCCGGACGCCTCTTCTCTGGGTGAAGAAATCGGTGCGTTTGTCTCCAATTTTGACCCCGCATTTGTTTTTCAGATACATTGATTTAATAAGGTCATAGACTTTGCCCCCTATTCCACATTGAAGAAGTTTATAATAGAGCCCTTCGTGCCATATAGAGTCAAAGGCTTTCTTGAAGTCGATGAAACAGGCGAATATTTTCCCATTTTTTGTTTGGTGTATATGTTTTTCAATGAGGGTGTGAAGGGTATAGATATGGTCGGCGGTGCGGTGTTTTGGAAGAAAGCCTATTTGGTTTTTTCTGAGGATATTATGTTTGTTAAGAAAATCAAGTAATCTACTATTTAGAATACTGCAGAATAACTTCCCTAGACAACTGTTGACACAGATGCCGCGGTAGTTATTTGGGTCTGATTTGTTTCCGCTTTTATATATGGGGGAGATTAGTCCTTGGCACCAGATATCGGGAAAACAGCCTGAACGTAATATGATGTTGAATAATTTGAGTACCGCACCCTGCATCTCCATATTGCTGAACTTGAGCATTTCATTTTTGATGTTGTCTGGGCCACAGGCTTTCTTTAGGTGGAGAGATTTTGTTTTTGTGGCCATTTCTTTCCATGTGATTGGGGAGTCTAGAGGGTTTTGGTTGTCTTTGATTGTTGCTTCTAATGTGTGGAGTTTTTCTGTGACCTGATGTTGACTTGGGTTTGTTTCGTTTATTGGGATGTCTTTGTAGAGGTTTTCAAAATGTGTTCTCCAGATGTCGCCATCTTGGATTGGTAATGCTTGCAATTGTGTTGTACTCAGGTTATTCCACATTTCCCAGAATTGTTTTGGGTTGGTGGAGTTTTCAATTTCTTCTAGTATTTTGTGGGTATAGTTTTGTGTTTTGTTCCTAATGGTGTGTTTATATCTTTTGAGGGTTTCATTGTATCTAGTACGTAGGTCCGGATTGTTTGGTTGGCGATGCTTTTGGTTTGATATTTTTCTCAGGTCTTTTCTGGCATTTTTGCATTCGTGGTCAAACCATTTCTTATTTTTATTTTGTCTTTTGTGACTCTTCCTCTTCTGTTTCACGAGGTCGGCTTTTACAGCTGCCTCATGAAAGATCATATTTATATCCTCTATGGCCATGTTTACCCCATCTCTGGTGATCTCATATAGATTTTCTTTAAATTTTGAAATTTTACTTGTGAGATCAGGTGAATTTAGTGCTGTGATGAATTTATCTCCACTGTCTGGGGCCCATCTGTATGTCTGGTTTATTTTATGTAGCTTACTGGGTTCCTTTTTTGTGTCTGTAGTTTGGGCAGAAAGTTTAAGGTACACATTTATTTGGTTATGGTCTGAGAGGGGGGATTGCTGCCTGACAGTGAATGCGTTGATATCGCAGGGGTCCAGGTCAGTGATTGTATAATCCACCACACTAGACCCAAGAGTTGAGGAATATGTGAGTCTCCCTAAGGAGTCCCCTCTGAACCTACCGTTAACTATGTACAGGCCTAAGGCTCGGCAGAGTTGCACTACCTCCCTGCCGCTTTTATTTATTTCACAATCGAGGTTGTTTCGGTTTGCGATGGCTGGTGTGACATATAGAGGGGTCTGGCCAAACACATGGTTGTTGCCCTGTGGGTCTATGAAGTCAGGTTCACATCCTGTCCTTGCATTTAGGTCCCCACATAGTAGCACCTTTCCTTGGGCCTGGAAATGGCTGATTTCCATGTGGAGAGTGTCAAATATCTCCTCTTCAAAATATGGCGATTCTATTGGAGGTATGTAGATCGCACATAAGTAAACATCGTTTTTTTCTATTCCTATATTTTTATCTAATTTTAGCCATACGTGTGATTTTCCCTGTTTTATCGGTGAGATGTGTTTGTTCAGTTCTCCTTTATACCACACCAGGATTCCCCCGGAGGTTCTGCCCTTGCGTGTCTTAATGTTCTTTACTGAAGGCACAATAATTTCATGGTACATTGGGGGACAGTGGGTCGGCATGTCCTTTTGGCACCATGTTTCTGTTAACACAATTATATCAATGTCTTTTATAGCTTTTAGGAATTCAGGGTCTGTACTCTTCATCCCAAAAGTTGAGGAGCGGAGGCCCTGGATATTCCAGCAGCTTATGTGGAAAGAACGCATTTATATAGTTCAATAAAACGAAATAAAATGGACCTATTTTGTGTCTCTCTCTCTCCCATTCCCCAGTCTCTCTCTCCCCCATTCCCCAGCCTCTCTCTCTCCCCCCATTCCGCAGTCTCTCTCTCCCCCCATCCCCCAGTCTCTCTCCCCCCATTCCCGTCTCTCTCTCCCCCCCATTCCACAGTCACTCTCTCTCCCCCCATTCCCCAGTCTCTCTCTCCCCCATTCCCCAGTCTCTCTCTCCCCCCATTCCCCAGTCTCTCTCTACCCCCATTCCACAGTCACTCTCTCTCCCTCCATTCCCCGTCTCTCTCTCTCCCCCCATTCCCCAGTCTCTCTCTCCCCCATTCCCCAGTCTCTCCCCATTCCCCAGTTTCTCTCTCTCTCCATTACCCAGTCTCGCTCACTTTCTCTCCCCCCATTCTGCAGTCTCTCTCTCCCCCATTCCCCAGTCTCTCTCTCTCCCATTCCCCATTCCCTCTCTCCCCCATTCCCCATTCCCTCTCTCCCCCATTCCCCATTCCCTCTCTCCCCCATTCCCCAGTCTCTCTCCCCCATTCCCCAGTCTCTCTCCCCCATTCCCCAGTCTCTCTCCCCCATTCCCCAGTCTCCCCCCTCATTCCGCAGTCTCTCCCCATTCCCCAGTCTCTCACTCACCCCATTCCTCAGTCTCTCTCCCCCATTCCCCAGTCTCTCACCCCATTCCGCAGTCTCTCTCTCTCTCTCTCCCCATTCCCCAGTCTCTCTCACCCCATTCCACAGTCTATCTCTCCCCCATTCCCCAGTCTATCTCTCCCCCCATTCCCAAGTCTCTCTCTCCCCCATTCCCCAGCCTCTCTCTCTCTCCGCATTCCCCAATCTCTCCCTCTCACCCATTCCCAAGTCTCTCCCTCGCTCCCCATTCCCCTGTTTCTCTACCCCATTCCCCATTCCCTGTCTCCCCCATTCCCCAGTCTCTCTCCCCATTCCCCAGTCTCCCCATTCCCCAGTCTCTCTCCCCATTCCCCAGTCTCTCTCCCCATTCCCCAGACTCTTTCTCCAGTCTCCCCATTCCCCAGTCACTCTCCCCCATTGCCCAGTCTCACTCCCCCTTTCCCCAGTCTCCCTCTACCCCCATTCCACAGTCTCTCTCCCCCCATTCCCCAGTCTCTCTCTCTCCCCCATTCCGCAGTCTCTCTCTCTCTCTCCCATTCACCAGCCTCTCTCTCTCTCTCCCATTCCCCAGCCTCTCTCTCCCCCATTCCCCAGTCTCTCTCTCTCTCTCCCCATTCCCCAGTCTCTCTCTCCACCCCAGTCTCTCTCTCTCTCTCCCATTCCCCAGCCTCTCTCTCCCCCATTCCCCAGCCTCTTCTCTCTCCGCATTCCCCACTCTCTCTCTCTCACCCATTCCTAAGTGTCTCCCCCATTCCCCAGTCTCTCTCTCTCTCTCCCCATTCCCCAGTCTCTCTCTCCACCCATTCCCCTGTCTCTCTCTCTCTCGCCCCATTCCCCAGTCTCTCTCTCTCTCCCATTGTCCATTCCCTCTCTACCCCATTCCCCAGTCTCTCTCCCCCATTCCCCATTTCCTCTCTCCACCATTCCCCGGTCTCTCCCCCATTCCCCAATCTCTCTCCCCATTCCCCGATCTCTCTCTACCCCCATTGTATGGCCACTCTCTCTCCTCACATTCCCCAGTCTCTCTCCACATTCCCCAGTCTCTCTCCACATTCCCCAGTTTCTCTCCCCATTCCCTAGTCTGCCTCCCCCATTCCACAGTCTCTCTCCACCATTCCCCAGTCTCTCTCCACCATTCCCCAGTCTCTCTCCACCATTCCCCAGTCTCTCTCCCCCATTCTCCAGTCTCTCTCTACCCCCATTCCCCAACCACTCACTCTCCCCCATTCCCCATCCACCCTCTCTCCCCATTCCCCAGTCTCTCTGAACCCCATTCCCCAGTCTCTCTCCTCACCCACTGTCCATTCCCTCTCGCCCCCATTCCCCAGTCCCTCTCCCCCATTCCCCAGTCACTCCCACCCATTCCCCAGTCTCTCTCCCCCATTCGCCAGTTTCTTTCCCCATTCCCCAGTCTCTCTCCCCATTCCCCAGTCTCTCTTCCCATTCCCCAGTCTCTTGCCCGCATTCCTGTCTCTCCCCCATTCGCCAGTCTCTCTCTACCCCATTCTGCAGTCACACTCTCTCCCCCATTCCCCAGTCTCTCTCTCTCACCCCATTCTGTAGTCTGTCTCTCCCCATTCCACAGTCGCTCTCTCTCTCTCCCCATTCCCCAGGCTCTCTCTCGCTCATTCCCCAGTCTCTCTCTCCCCCCGTTCTGCAGTCACTCTCTCTCCCCCATTCCCCAGTCTCTCTCTCTCCCCCATTCCCCAGACTCTTTCCCCCCATTCCCCAGTCTAACCCCGATTCCCCAGTCTCTCTCTCCCCATTCCCCAGTCTCTCTCTCCCCCATTCCCCTGTCTCTCTGCCCCATTCCCCATTTCCTCTCTCCCCCATTCCCCAGTCTCTCTCTACCCCATTCCCCAGTCTCTCGCTCTCACCCATTGTTCATTCCCTCTCTCCCCCATTCCCCTGTGTCCCTCCCCATTCCCTCTCTCCCACATTTCCCAGTCCCTCTCCCCCATTCCCCAGTCTCACTCCCCCATTCCCCAGTCTCTCTCTACCCCCATTCCGCATTCACTCTCTCTCCCCCATTCCCCAGTCTCTCACTCACCCCATTCCTCAGTCTCCCCCATTCCCCAGTCTCGCACCCCATTCCGCAGTCCCTCTCTCTCTCTCTCCCCGTTCCCCAGACTCTCTCTCCCCATTCCCCAGTCTCTCGCTCTCTCCCCCCATTCCCCAGTCTCTCGCTCTCTCCCCCCATTCCCCAGACTCTCGCTCTCTCCCCCCATTCCCCAGTCTCTCACTCACCCCATTGCTCGGTCTCTCGCCCCCATTCCCCAGTCTCTCACCCCATTCCGCAATCTCTCTCTCTCCCCATTCCCCAGTCTCTCTCTCCCCATTCCCCAGTCTCTCGCGCTCTCCGCATTTCCCAGTCTCTCTCTCCCCATACCCCAGTCTATCTCTCCCCCCATTTCCCAGTCTCTCTCTCCCCCATTCCCCAGCCTCTCTCTCTCTCCGCATTCCCCAGTCTCTCTCTCCGCATTCCCCAGTCTCTCTCTCCGCATTCCCCAGTCTCTCTCTGCCCCATTCCCCAGACTCTCTTTGCCCCATTCCCCAGTCTCTCTCTCTCCCATTCCCCAAGTCTCTCCCTCTCCCATTGTCCATTCCCACTCTCCCCATTCCCCAGCCTCTCTTCCCCATTCCCCATTCCCTCTCTCCCCATTCCCCAGTCTCTCTCCCCATTCCCCAGTCTCTCTCCCCATTCCCCAGTCTCCCTCCCCATTCTCCAGTCTCCCCATTCCCCAGTCACTCTCCCCCATTGCCCAGTCTCACTCACCCATTCCCCAGTCTCCCTCTATCCCCATTCCACAGTCACTCTCTCTGCCCCCATTCCCCAGCCTCTCTCTCTCCCCCATTCCGCAGTCTCTCTCTCTACCCATTCCCCAGCCTCTCTCTCCCCCATTCCCCAGCCTCTCTCTCCCCCATTCCCCAGTCTCTCTCTCTCTCTCCCCATTCCCCAGTCTCTCTCTCTCTCCCCATTCCCCTGTCTCTCTCTCCCCCCAATCCCCTGTCTCTCTGCCCCATTCCCCATTTCCTCTCTCCCCCATTCCCCAGTCTCTCTCTACCCCATTCCCCAGTCTCTCTCCTCACCCACTGTCCATTCCCTCTCACCCCCATTCCCCAGTCCCCCTCCCCCATTCCCCAGTCACTCCCACCCATTCCCCAGTCTCTCTCCCCCATTCGCCAGTTTCTCTCCCCATTCCCCAGTCTCTCTCCCCATTCCCCAGTCTCTCTCCCCATTCCCCAGTCTCTTGCCCGCATTCCTGTCTCTCCCCCATTCCCCAGTCTCTCTCTACCCCCATTCCCCAGCCACTCTCTCTCCCCCATTCCCCAGCCACTCTCTCTCCCCATTCCCAAATCTCTCTCCCCCATTCCCCAGTCTCTCTCTCTCACCCACGGTCCATTCCCTCTCGCCCCCATTCCCCAGTCTCTCTCCCCATTCCCCAGTCCCTCTCCCCCAGTCCCCACTCACTCCCACTCATTCCCCAGTGTCTCTCCCCCATTCCCCAGTCTCTCTCCCCATTCCCCAGTCTCCCTCCCCATTCCCCAGCCTCTTGCCCGCATTCCCATCTCTCCCCCCATTCCCCAGGCTATCTCTACCCCCATTCCGCAGTCACTCTCTCTCCCCCAATCCCCGGTCTCTCTCCCTCACCCCATTCCCCAGTCTCTCTCTCCCCCATTCCCCAGTCTCTCTCTCCTCCCATTCCCCAGTCTCTGTCTCCCCCCATTCCCCAGTCTCTCTCTCCCCCATTCCCCAGCCTCTCTCTCTCCCCCCATTCCGCAGTCTCTCTCTCCCCCATCCCCCAGTCTCTCTCTCCCCCCATTCCCGTCTCTCTCTGCCCCCATTCCACAGTCACTCTCTCTCCCCCCATTCCCCAGTCTCTCCCCCCATTCCCCAGTCTCTCTCTCCCCCATTCCCCAGTCTCTCTCTCCCCCCATTCCCCAGTCTTTCTCTCCCCCCATTCCCCAGTCTCTCTCTCCCCCCATTCCCCAGTCTCTCTCTCCCCCCATTCCCCAGTCTCTCTCTCCCCCCATTCCCCAGCCTCTCTCTCTCCCCCCATTCCGCAGTCTCTCTCTCCCCCATCCCCCAGTCTCTCTCCCCCATTCCCGTCTCTCTCTCCCCCCATTCCACAGTCACTCTCCCTCCCCCCATTCCCCAGTCTCTCTCTCCCCCATTCCCCAGACTCTCTCTCCCCCCATTCCCCAGTCTCTCTCTACCCCCATTCCACAGTCACTCTCTCTCCCTCCATTCCCTGTCTCTCTCTCTCCCCCCATTCCCCAGTCTCTCTCTCCCCCCATTCCCCAGTCTCTCCCCCATTCCCCAGTCTCTCTCTCTCTCCATTACCCAGTCTCGCTCACTCTCTCTCCCCCCATTCTGCAGTCTCTCTCTCCCCCATTCCCCAGCCTCTCTTCCCCATTCCCCATTCCCTCTCTCCCCATTCCCCAGTCTCTCTCCCCATTCCCCAGTCTCTCTCCCCATTCCCCAGTCTCCCTCCCCATTCTCCAGTCTCCCCATTCCCCAGTCACTCTCCCCCATTGCCCAGTCTCACTCACCCATTCCCCAGTCTCCCTCTATCCCCATTCCACAGTCACTCTCTCTGCCCCCATTCCCCAGCCTCTCTCTCTCCCCCATTCCGCAGTCTCTCTCTCTACCCATTCCCCAGCCTCTCTCTCCCCCATTCCCCAGCCTCTCTCTCCCCCATTCCCCAGTCTCTCTCTCTCTCTCCCCATTCCCCAGTCTCTCTCTCTCTCCCCATTCCCCTGTCTCTCTCTCCCCCCAATCCCCTGTCTCTCTGCCCCATTCCCCATTTCCTCTCTCCCCCATTCCCCAGTCTCTCTCTACCCCATTCCCCAGTCTCTCTCCTCACCCACTGTCCATTCCCTCTCACCCCCATTCCCCAGTCCCCCTCCCCCATTCCCCAGTCACTCCCACCCATTCCCCAGTCTCTCTCCCCCATTCGCCAGTTTCTCTCCCCATTCCCCAGTCTCTCTCCCCATTCCCCAGTCTCTCTCCCCATTCCCCAGTCTCTTGCCCGCATTCCTGTCTCTCCCCCATTCCCCAGTCTCTCTCTACCCCCCATTCCCCAGCCACTCTCTCTCCCCCATTCCCCAGCCACTCTCTCTCCCCATTCCCAAATCTCTCTCCCCCATTCCCCAGTCTCTCTCTCTCACCCACGGTCCATTCCCTCTCGCCCCCATTCCCCAGTCTCTCTCCCCATTCCCCAGTCCCTCTCCCCCAGTCCCCACTCACTCCCACTCATTCCCCAGTGTCTCTCCCCCATTCCCCAGTCTCTCTCCCCATTCCCCAGTCTCCCTCCCCATTCCCCAGCCTCTTGCCCGCATTCCCATCTCTCCCCCCATTCCCCAGGCTATCTCTACCCCCATTCCGCAGTCACTCTCTCTCCCCCAATCCCCGGTCTCTCTCCCTCACCCCATTCCCCAGTCTCTCTCTCCCCCATTCCCCAGTCTCTCTCTCTCCTCCCATTCCCCAGTCTCTGTCTCCCCCCATTCCCCAGTCTCTCTCTCCCCCATTCCCCAGCCTCTCTCTCTCCCCCCATTCCGCAGTCTCTCTCTCCCCCCATCCCCCAGTCTCTCTCTCCCCCCATTCCCGTCTCTCTCTGCCCCCATTCCACAGTCACTCTCTCTCCCCCCCATTCCCCAGTCTCTCCCCCCATTCCCCAGTCTCTCTCTCCCCCATTCCCCAGTCTCTCTCTCCCCCCATTCCCCAGTCTTTCTCTCCCCCCATTCCCCAGTCTCTCTCTCCCCCCATTCCCCAGTCTCTCTCTCCCCCCATTCCCCAGTCTCTCTCTCCCCCCCATTCCCCAGCCTCTCTCTCTCCCCCCATTCCGCAGTCTCTCTCTCCCCCATCCCCAGTCTCTCTCCCCCATTCCCGTCTCTCTCTCCCCCCATTCCACAGTCACTCTCCCTCCCCCCATTCCCCAGTCTCTCTCTCCCCCATTCCCCAGACTCTCTCTCCCCCCATTCCCCAGTCTCTCTCTACCCCCCATTCCACAGTCACTCTCTCTCCCTCCATTCCCTGTCTCTCTCTCTCCCCCCATTCCCCAGTCTCTCTCTCCCCCCATTCCCCAGTCTCTCCCCCATTCCCCAGTCTCTCTCTCTCTCCATTACCCAGTCTCGCTCACTCTCTCTCCCCCCATTCTGCAGTCTCTCTCTCCCCCATTCCCCAGTCTCTCTCTCTCTCTCCCATTCCGCATTCCCTCTCTCCCCCATTCCCCATTCCCTCTCTCCCCCATTCCCCATTCCCCAGTCTCTCTCTCTCCCCCATTCCGCAGTCTCTCTCTCTCTCTCCCATTCACCAGCCTCTCTCTCTCTCTCCCATTCCCCAGCCTCTCTCTCCCCCATTCCCCTGTCTCTCTCTCTCTCTCCCCATTCCCCAGTCTCTCTCTCCACCCCAGTCTCTCTCTCTCTCTCCCATTCCCCAGCCTCTCTCTCCCCCATTCCCCAGCCTCTCTCTCTCTCCGCATTCCCCACTCTCTCTCTCTCACCCATTCCTAAGTGTCTCCCCCATTCCCCAGTCTCTCTCTCTCTCTCCCCATTCCCCAGTCTCTCTCTCCACCCATTCCCCTGTCTCTCTCTCTCTCTCTCCCCATTCCCAAATCTCTCTCCCCCATTCCCCAGTCTCTCTCTCTCACCCACGGTCCATTCCCTCTCGCCCCCATTCCCCAGTCTCTCTCCCCATTCCCCAGTCCCTCTCCCCCAGTCCCCAGTCACTCCCACTCATTCCCCAGTGTCTCTCCCCATTCCCCAGTCTCTCTCCCCATTCCCCAGTCTCCCTCCCCATTCCCCAGCCTCTTGCCCGCATTCCCATCTCTCCCCCCATTCCCCAGGCTATCTCTACCCCCATTCCGCAGTCACTCTCTCTCCCCCAATCCCCGGTCTCTCTCCCTCACCCCATTCCCCAGTCTCTCTCTCCCCCCATTCCCCAGTCTCTCTCTCCTCCCATTCCCCAGTCTCCCTCTCCCCCCATTCCCCAGTCTCTCTCTCCCCCCATTCCCCAGCCTCTCTCTCTCCCCCCATTCCGCAGTCTCTCTCTCCCCCATCCCCCAGTCTCTCTCTCCCCCCATTCCCGTCTCTCTCTGCCCCCATTCCACAGTCACTCTCTCTCCCCCCATTCCCCAGTCTCTCCCCCCATTCCCCAGTCTCTCTCTCCCCATTCCCCAGTCTCTCTCTCCCCCCATTCCCCAGTCTTTCTCTCCCCCCATTCCCCAGTCTCTCTCTCCCCCCATTCCCCAGTCTCTCTCTCCCCCATTCCCCAGTCTCTCTCTCCCCCCATTCCCCAGCCTCTCTCCCCCCATTCCGCAGTCTCTCTCTCCCCCCATCCCCCAGTCTCTCTCCCCCATTCCCGTCTCTCTCTCCCCCATTCCACAGTCACTCCCCCTCCCCCCATTCCCCAGTCTCTCTCTCCCCCATTCCCCAGTCTCTCTCTCCCCCATTCCCCAGTCTCTCTCTCCCCCCATTCCCCAGTCTCTCTCTACCCCCATTCCACAGTCACTCTCTCTCCCTCCATTCCCCGTCTCTCTCTCTCCCCCCATTCCCCAGTCTCTCTCTCCCCCCATTCCCCAGTCTCTCCCCCATTCCCAGTCTCTCTCTCTCTCCATTACCCAGTCTCGCTCACTCTCTCTCCCCCCATTCTGCAGTCTCTCTCTCCCCCATTCCCCAGTCTCTCTCTCTCTCTCCCATTCCCCATTCCCTCTCTCCCCCATTCCCCATTCCCTCTCTCCCCCATTCCCCATTCCCTCTCTCCCCCATTCCCCAGTCTCTCTCCCCCATTCCCCAGTCTCTCTCCCCCATTCCCCAGTCTCTCTCCCCCATTCCCCAGTCTCCCCCCTCATTCCCCAGTCTCTCCCCATTCCCCAGTCTCTCACTCACCCCATTCCTCAGTCTCTCTCCCCCATTCCCCAGTCTCTCACCCCATTCCGCAGTCTCTCTCTCTCTCTCTCCCCATTCCCCAGTCTCTCTCTCCCCATTCCACAGTCTATCTCTCCCCCATTCCCCAGTCTATCTCTCCCCCATTCCAAGTCTCTCTCTCCCCCCATTCCCCAGCCTCTCTCTCTCTCCGCATTCCCCAATCTCTCCCTCTCACCCATTCCCAAGTCTCTCCCTCGCTCCCCATTCCCCTGTTTCTCTACCCCATTCCCCATTCCCTGTCTCCCCCATTCCCCAGTCTCTCTCCCCATTCCCCAGTCTCCCCATTCCCCAGTCTCTCTCCCCATTCCCCAGTCTCTCTCCCCATTCCCCAGACTCTTTCTCCAGTCTCCCCATTCCCCAGTCACTCTCCCCCATTGCCCAGTCTCACTCCCCCTTTCCCCAGTCTCCCTCTACCCCCATTCCACAGTCTCTCTCCCCCCATTCCCCAGTCTCTCTCTCCCACATTCCGCAGTCTCTCTCTCTCCCATTCACCAGCCTCTCTCTCTCTCTCCCATTCCCCAGCCTCTCTCTCCCCCATTCCCCTGTCTCTCTCTCTCTCTCCCCATTCCCCAGTCTCTCTCTCCACCCCAGTCTCTCTCTCTCTCTCCCATTCCCCAGCCTCTCTCTCCCCCATTCCCCAGCCTCTCTCTCTCTCCGCATTCCCCACTCTCTCTCTCTCACCCATTCCTAAGTGTCTCCCCCATTCCCCAGTCTCTCTCTCTCTCCCCATTGTCCATTCCCTCTCTACCCCATTCCCCAGTCTCTCTCCCCCATTCCCCATTTCCTCTCTCCACCATTCCCCGGTCTCTCCACCATTCCCCGGTCTCTCCCCCATTCCCAATCTCTCTCCCCATTCCCCGATCTCTCTCTACCCCCATTGTATGGCCACTCTCTCTCCTCACATTCCCCAGTCTCTCTCCACATTCCCCAGTCTCTCTCCACATTCCCCAGTTTCTCTCCCCATTCCCTAGTCTCTCTCCCCCATTCCCCAGTCTCTCTCCACCATTCCCCAGTCTCTCTCCACCATTCCCCAGTCTCTCTCCACCATTCCCCAGTCTCTCTCCCCCATTCTCCAGTCTCTCTTTACCCCCATTCCCCAACCACTCACTCTCCCCCATTCCCCATCCACCCTCTCTCCCCATTCCCCAGTCTCTCTGAACCCCATTCCCCAGTCTCTCTCCTCACCCACTGTCCATTCCCTCTCGCCCCCATTCCCCAGTCCCTCTCCCCCATTCCCCAGTCACTCCCACCCATTCCCCAGTCTCTCTCCCCCATTCGCCAGTTTCTTTCCCCATTCCCCAGTCTCTCTCCCCATTCCCCAGTCTCTCTCCCCATTCCCCAGTCTCTTGCCCGCATTCCTGTCTCTCCCCCATTCGCCAGTCTCTCTCTACCCCATTCTGCAGTCACACTCTCTCCCCCATTCCCCAGTCTCTCTCTCTCACCCCATTCCATAGTCTCTCTCTCCCCATTCCACAGTCGCTCTCTCTCTCTCCCCATTCCCCAGTCTCTCTCTCCCCCATTCCCCAGTCTCTCTCTCCCCCCGTTCTGCAGTCACTCTCTCTCCCCCATTCCCCAGTCTCTCTCTCTCCCCCATTCCCCAGACTCTTTCCCCCATTCCCCAGTCTATCTCACCCCAATTCCCCAGTCTCTCTCTCCCCATTCCCCAGTCTCTCGCTCTCTCCCCCATTCCCCAGTCTCTCGCTCTCTCCCCCCATTCCCCAATCTCTCACTCACCCCATTCCTCAGTCTCTCTCCCCCATTCCCCAGTCTCTCACCCCATTCCGCAGTCTCTCTCGCTCTCTCTCCCCATTCCCCAGTCTCTCTCTCCCCATTCCCCAGTCTCTCTCTCTCTCCATTACCCAGTCTCGCTCACTCTCTCTCCCCCCATTCTGCAGTCTCTCTCTCCCCATTCCCCAGTCTCTCTCTCTCTCTCCCATTCCCCATTCCCTCTCTCCCCCATTCCCCATTCCCTCTCTCCCCCATTCCCCATTCCCTCTCTCCCTCATTCCCCAGTCTCTCTCTCTCACCCCATTCCGTAGTCTCTCTCTCCCCATTCCACAGTCGCTCTCTCTCTCTCCCCATTCCCCAGTCTCTCTCTCCCCCATTCCCCAGTCTCTCTCTACCCCCATTCCCCAGCCACTCTCTCTCCCCCATTCCCCAGCCACTCTCTCTCCCCATTCCCAAATCTCTCTCCCCCATTCCCCAGTCTCTCTCTCTCTCACCCACGGTCCATTCCCTCTCGCCCCCATTCCCCAGTCTCTCTCCCCATTCCCCAGTCCCTCTCCCCCAGTCCCCAGTCACTCCCACTCATTCCCCAGTGTCTCTCCCCCATTCCCAGTCTCTCTCCCCATTCCCCAGTCTCCCTCCCCATTCCCCAGCCTCTTGCCTGCATTCCCATCTCTCCCCCCATTCCCCAGGCTATCTCTACCCCCATTCCGCAGTCACTCTCTCTCCCCCAATCCCCGGTCTCTCTCCCTCACCCCATTCCCCAGTCTCTCTCTCCCCCATTCCCCAGTCTCTCTCTCCTCCCATTCCCCAGTCTCTGTCTCCCCCCATTCCCCAGTCTCTCTCTCCCCCATTCCCCAGCCTCTCTCTCTCCCCCCATTCCGCAGTCTCTCTCTCCCCCATCCCCCAGTCTCTCTCTCCCCCCATTCCCGTCTCTCTCTGCCCCCATTCCACAGTCACTCTCTCTCCCCCCATTCCCCAGTCTCTCCCCCCATTCCCCAGTCTCTCTCTCCCCCATTCCCCAGTCTCTCTCTCCCCCCATTCCCCAGTCTTTCTCTCCCCCCATTCCCCAGTCTCTCTCTCCCCCCATTCCCCAGTCTCTCTCTCCCCCCATTCCCCAGTCTCTCTCTCCCCCCATTCCCCAGCCTCTCTCTCTCCCCCCATTCCGCAGTCTCTCTCTCCCCCCATCCCCCAGTCTCTCTCCCCCATTCCCGTCTCTCTCTCCCCCCATTCCACAGTCACTCTCCCTCCCCCCATTCCCCAGTCTCTCTCTCCCCCATTCCCCAGTCTCTCTCTCCCCCCACTCCCCAGTCTCTCTCTACCCCCAATTCCACAGTCACTCTCTCCCCCTCCATTCCCCGTCTCTCTCTCTCCCCCCATTCCCCAGTCTCTGTCCCCCATTCCCCATTTCCTCTCTCCACCATTCCCCGGTCTCTCCACCATTCCCCGGTCTCTCCCCCATTCCCCAATCTCTCTCCCCATTCCCCGATCTCTCTCTACCCCCATTGTATGGCCACTCTCTCTCCTCACATTCCCCAGTCTCTCTCCACATTCCCCAGTCTCTCTCCACATTCCCCAGTTTCTCTCCCCATTCCCTAGTCTCTCTCCCCCATTCCCCAGTCTCTCTCCACCATTCCCCAGTCTCTCTCCACCATTCCCCAGTCTCTCTCCACCATTCCCCAGTCTCTCTCCCCCATTCTCCAGTCTCTCTTTACCCCCATTCCCCAACCACTCACTCTCCCCCATTCCCCATCCACCCTCTCTCCCCATTCCCCAGTCTCTCTGAACCCCATTCCCCAGTCTCCTCACCCACTGTCCATTCCCTCTCGCCCCCATTCCCCAGTCCCTTTCCCCCATTCCCCAGTCACTCCCACCCATTCCCCAGTCTCTCTCCCCCATTCGCCAGTTTCTTTCCCCATTCCCCAGTCTCTCTCCCCATTCCCCAGTCTCTCTCCCCATTCCCCAGTCTCTTGCCCGCATTCCTGTCTCTCCCCCATTCGCCAGTCTCTCTCTACCCCATTCTGCAGTCACACTCTCTCCCCCATTCCCCAGTCTCTCTCTCTCACCCCATTCCATAGTCTCTCTCTCCCCATTCCACTGTCGCTCTCTCTCTCTCCCCATTCCCCAGTCTCTCTCTCCCCCATTCCCCAGTCTCTCTCTCCCCCCGTTCTGCAGTCACTCTCTCTCCCCCATTCCCCAGTCTCTCTCTCTCCCCCATTCCCCAGACTCTTTCCCCCATTCCCCAGTCTATCTCACCCCAATTCCCCAGTCTCTCTCTCCCCATTCCCCAGTCTCTCGCTCTCTCCCCCATTCCCCAGTCTCTCGCTCTCTCCCCCCATTCCCCAATCTCTCACTCACCCCATTCCTCAGTCTCTCTCCCCCATTCCCCAGTCTCTCACCCCATTCCGCAGTCTCTCTCGCTCTCTCTCCCCATTCCCCAGTCTCTCTCTCCCCATTCCCCAGTCTCTCTCTCTCTCCATTACCCAGTCTCGCTCACTCTCTCTCCCCCCATTCTGCAGTCTCTCTCTCCCCCATTCCCCAGTCTCTCTCTCTCTCTCCCATTCCCCATTCCCTCTCTCCCCCATTCCCCATTCCCTCTCTCCCCCATTCCCCATTCCCTCTCTCCCTCATTCCCCAGTCTCTCTCTCTCACCCCATTCCGTAGTCTCTCTCTCCCCATTCCACAGTCGCTCTCTCTCTCTCCCCATTCCCCAGTCTCTCTCTCCCCCATTCCCCAGTCTCTCTCTACCCCCATTCCCCAGCCACTCTCTCTCCCCCATTCCCCAGCCACTCTCTCTCCCCATTCCCAAATCTCTCTCCCCCATTCCCCAGTCTCTCTCTCTCACCCACGGTCCATTCCCTCTCGCCCCCATTCCCCAGTCTCTCTCCCCATTCCCCAGTCCCTCTCACCCAGTCCCCAGTCACTCCCACTCATTCCCCAGTGTCTCTCCCCCATTCCCCAGTCTCTCTCCCCATTCCCCAGTCTCCCTCCCCATTCCCCAGCCTCTTGCCCGCATTCCCATCTCTCCCCCCATTCCCCAGGCTATCTCTACCCCCATTCCGCAGTCACTCTCTCTCCCCCAATCCCCGGTCTCTCTCCCTCACCCCATTCCCCAGTCTCTCTCTCCCCCATTCCCCAGTCTCTCTCTCCTCCCATTCCCCAGTCTCTGTCTCCCCCCATTCCCCAGTCTCTCTCTCCCCCATTCCCCAGCCTCTCTCTCTCCCCCCATTCCGCAGTCTCTCTCTCCCCCATCCCCCAGTCTCTCTCTCCCCCCATTCCCGTCTCTCTCTGCCCCCATTCCACAGTCACTCTCTCTCCCCCCATTCCCCAGTCTCTCCCCCCATTCCCCAGTCTCTCTCTCCCCCATTCCCCAGTCTCTCTCTCCCCCCATTCCCCAGTCTTTCTCTCCCCCCATTCCCCAGTCTCTCTCTCCCCCATTCCCCAGTCTCTCTCTCCCCCCATTCCCCAGTCTCTCTCTCCCCCCATTCCCCAGCCTCTCTCTCTCCCCCCATTCCGCAGTCTCTCTCTCCCCCCATCCCCCAGTCTCTCTCCCCCATTCCCGTCTCTCTCTCCCCCATTCCACAGTCACTCTCCCTCCCCCCATTCCCCAGTCTCTCTCTCCCCCATTCCCCAGTCCCTCCCCCCATTCCCCAGTCTCTCTCTACCCCCATTCCACAGTCACTCTCTCTCCCTCCATTCCCCGTCTCTCTCTCTCCCCCCATTCCCCAGTCTCTCTCTCCCCCCATTCCCCAGTCTCTCCCCCATTCCCCAGTCTCTCTCTCTCTCCATTACCCAGTCTCGCTCACTCTCTCTCCCCCCATTCTGCAGTCTCTCTCTCCCCCATTCCCCAGTCTCTCTCTCTCTCTCCCATTCCCCATTCCCTCTCTCCCCCATTCCCCATTCCCTCTCTCCCCCATTCCCCATTCCCTCTCTCCCCCATTCCCCAGTCTCTCTCCCCCATTCCCCAGTCTCTCTCCCCCATTCCCCAGTCTCTCTCCCCCATTCCCCAGTCTCTCTCCCCCATTCCCCAGTCTCTCCCCATTCCCCAGTCTCTCACTCACCCCATTCCTCAGTCTCTCTCCCCCATTCCCCAGTCTCTCACCCCATTCCGCAGTCTCTCTCTCTCTCTCTCCCCATTCCCCAGTCTCTCTCTCCCCATTCCACAGTCTATCTCTCCCCCATTCCCCAGTCTATCTCTCCCCCCATTCCCAAGTCTCTCTCTCCCCCATTCCCCAGCCTCTCTCTCTCTCCGCATTCCCCAATCTCTCCCTCTCACCCATTCCCAAGTCTCTCCCTCGCTCCCCATTCCCCTGTTTCTCTACCCCATTCCCCATTCCCTGTCTCCCCCATTCCCCAGTCTCTCTCCCCATTCCCCAGTCTCCCCATTCCCCAGTCTCTCTCCCCATTCCCCAGTCTCTCTCCCCATTCCCCAGACTCTTTCTCCAGTCTCCCCATTCCCCAGTCACTCTCCCCCATTGCCCAGTCTCACTCCCCCTTTCCCCAGTCTCCCTCTACCCCCATTCCACAGTCTCTCTCCCCCCATTCCCCAGTCTCTCTCTCTCCCCCATTCCGCAGTCTCTCTCTCTCTCTCCCATTCACCAGCCTCTCTCTCTCTCTCCCATTCCCCAGCCTCTCTCTCCCCCATTCCCCTGTCTCTCTCTCTCTCTCCCCATTCCCCAGTCTCTCTCTCCACCCCAGTCTCTCTCTCTCTCTCCCATTCCCCAGCCTCTCTCTCCCCCATTCCCCAGCCTCTCTCTCTCTCCGCATTCCCCACTCTCTCTCTCTCACCCATTCCTAAGTGTCTCCCCCATTCCCCAGTCTCTCTCTCTCTCTCCCCATTCCCCAGTCTCTCTCTCCACCCATTCCCCTGTCTCTCTCTCTCTCTCTCCCCATTCCCCAGTCTCTCTCCCCATTCCCCAGTCTCTTGCCCGCATTCCTGTCTCTCCCCCATTCCCCAGTCTCTCTCTACCCCCATTCCCCAGCCACTCTCTCTCCCCCATTCCCCAGCCACTCTCTCTCCCCATTCCCAAATCTCTCTCCCCCATTCCCCAGTCTCTCTCTCTCACCCACGGTCCATTCCCTCTCGCCCCCATTCCCCAGTCTCTCTCCCCATTCCCCAGTCCCTCTCCCCCAGTCCCCAGTCACTCCCACTCATTCCCCAGCGTCTCTCCCCCATTCCCCAGTCTCTCCCCCCATTCCCCAGTCTCCCTCCCCATTCCCCAGCCTCTTGCCCGCATTCCCATCTCTCCCCCCATTCCCCAGGCTATCTCTACCCCCATTCCGCAGTCACTCTCTCTCCCCCAATCCCCGGTCTCTCTCCCTCACCCCATTCCCCAGTCTTTCTCTCCCCCCATTCCCCAGTCTCTCTCTCCTCCCATTCCCCAGTCTCTCTCTCCCCCCATTCCCCAGTCTCTCTCTCCCCCCATTCCCCAGCCTCTCTCTCTCCCCCCATTCCGCAGTCTGTCTCTCCCCCATCCCCCAGTCTCTCTCTCCCCCCATTCCCGTCTCTCTCTGCCCCCATTCCACAGTCACTCTCTCTCCCCCCATTCCCCAGTCTCTCCCCCCATTCCCCAGTCTCTCTCTCCCCCATTCCCCAGTCTCTCTCTCCCCCCATTCCCCAGTCTTTCTCTCCCCCCATTCCCCAGTCTCTCTCTCCCCCCATTCCCCAGTCTCTCTCTCCCCATTCCCCAGTCTCTCTCTCCCCCCATTCCCCAGCCTCTCTCTCTCCCCCCATTCCGCAGTCTCTCTCTCCCCCCATCCCCCAGTCTCTCTCCCCCCATTCCCGTCTCTCTCTCCCCCCATTCCACAGTCACTCTCCCTCCCCCCATTCCCCAGTCTCTCTCTCCCCCATTCCCCAGTCTCTCTCTCCCCCCATTCCCCAGTCTCTCTCTACCCCCATTCCACAGTCACTCTCTCTCCCTCCATTCCCCGTCTCTCTCTCTCCCCCCATTCCCCAGTCTCTCTCTCCCCCCATTCCCCAGTCTCTCCCCCATTCCCCAGTCTCTCTCTCTCTCCATTACCCAGTCTCGCTCACTCTCTCTCCCCCCATTCTGCAGTCTCTCTCTCCCCCATTCCCCAGTCTCTCTCTCTCTCTCCCATTCCCCATTCCCTCTCTCCCCCATTCCCCATTCCCTCTCTCCCCCATTCCCCATTCCCTCTCTCCCCCATTCCCCAGTCTCTCTCCCCCATTCCCCAGTCTCTCTCCCCCATTCCCCAGTCTCTCTCCCCATTCCCCAGTCTCCCCCCTCATTCCCCAGTCTCTCCCCATTCCCCAGTCTCTCACTCACCCCATTCCTCAGTCTCTCTCCCCCATTCCCCAGTCTCTCACCCCATTCCGCAGTCTCTCTCTCTCTCTCTCCCCATTCCCCAGTCTCTCTCTCCCCATTCCACAGTCTATCTCTCCCCCATTCCCCAGTCTATCTCTCCCCCCATTCCCAAGTCTCTCTCTCCCCCATTCCCCAGCCTCTCTCTCTCTCCGCATTCCCCAATCTCTCCCTCTCACCCATTCCCAAGTCTCTCCCTCGCTCCCCATTCCCCTGTTTCTCTACCCCATTCCCCATTCCCAGTCTCCCCCATTCCCCAGTCTCTCTCCCCATTCCCCAGTCTCCCCATTCCCCAGTCTCTCTCCCCATTCCCCAGTCTCTCTCCCCATTCCCCAGACTCTTTCTCCAGTCTCCCCATTCCCCAGTCACTCTCCCCCATTGCCCAGTCTCACTCCCCCTTTCCCCAGTCTCCCTCTACCCCCATTCCACAGTCTCTCTCCCCCCATTCCCCAGTCTCTCTCTCTCCCCCATTCCGCAGTCTCTCTCTCTCTCTCCCATTCACCAGCCTCTCTCTCTCTCTCCCATTCCCCAGCCTCTCTCTCCCCCATTCCCCTGTCTCTCTCTCTCTCTCCCCATTCCCCAGTCTCTCTCTCCACCCCAGTCTCTCTCTCTCTCTCCCATTCCCCAGCCTCTCTCTCCCCCATTCCCCAGCCTCTCTCTCTCTCCGCATTCCCCACTCTCTCTCTCTCACCCATTCCTAAGTGTCTCCCCCATTCCCCAGTCTCTCTCTCTCTCCCATTGTCCATTCCCTCTCTACCCCATTCCCCAGTCTCTCTCCCCCATTCCCCATTTCCTCTCTCCACCATTCCCCGGTCTCTCCACCATTCCCCGGTCTCTCCCCCATTCCCCAATCTCTCTCCCCATTCCCCGATCTCTCTCTACCCCCATTGTATGGCCACTCTCTCTCCTCACATTCCCCAGTCTCTCTCCACATTCCCCAGTCTCTCTCCACATTCCCCAGTTTCTCTCCCCATTCCCTAGTCTCTCTCCCCCATTCCCCAGTCTCTCTCCACCATTCCCCAGTCTCTCTCCACCATTCCCCAGTCTCTCTCCACCATTCCCCAGTCTCTCTCCCCCATTCTCCAGTCTCTCTTTACCCCCATTCCCCAACCACTCACTCTCCCCCATTCCCCATCCACCCTCTCTCCCCATTCCCCAGTCTCTCTGAACCCCATTCCCCAGTCTCTCTCCTCACTCACTGTCCATTCCCTCTCGCCCCCATTCCCCAGTCCCTCTCCCCCATTCCCCAGTCACTCCCACCCATTCCCCAGTCTCTCTCCCCCATTCGCCAGTTTCTTTCCCCATTCCCCAGTCTCTCTCCCCATTCCCCAGTCTCTCTCCCCATTCCCCAGTCTCTTGCCCGCATTCCTGTCTCTCCCCCATTCGCCAGTCTCTCTCTACCCCATTCTGCAGTCACACTCTCTCCCCCATTCCCCAGTCTCTCTCTCTCACCCCATTCCATAGTCTCTCTCTCCCCATTCCACAGTCGCTCTCTCTCTCTCCCCATTCCCCAGTCTCTCTCTCCCCCATTCCCCAGTCTCTCTCTCCCCCGTTCTGCAGTCACTCTCTCTCCTCCATTCCCCAGTCTCTCTCTCTCCCCCATTCCCCAGACTCTTTCCCCCATTCCCCAGTCTATCTCACCCCAATTCCCCAGTCTCTCTCTCCCCATTCCCCAGTCTCTCGCTCTCTCCCCCATTCCCCAGTCTCTCGCTCTCTCCCCCCATTCCCCAATCTCTCACTCACCCCATTCCTCAGTCTCTCTCCCCCATTCCCCAGTCTCTCACCCCATTCCGCAGTCTCTCTCGCTCTCTCTCCCCATTCCCCAGTCTCTCTCTCCCCATTCTCCAGTCTCTCTCTCTCTCCATTACCCAGTCTCGCTCACTCTCTCTCCCCCCATTCTGCAGTCTCTCTCTCCCCCATTCCCCAGTCTCTCTCTCTCTCTCTCTCCCATTCCCCATTCCCTCTCTCCCCCATTCCCTCTCTCCCCCATTCCCCATTCCCTCTCTCCCTCATTCCCCAGTCTCTCTCTCTCACCCCATTCCGTAGTCTCTCTCTCCCCATTCCACAGTCGCTCTCTCTCTCTCCCCATTCCCCAGTCTCTCTCTCCCCCATTCCCCAGTCTCTCCCTCCCCCCTTTCTGCAGTCACTCTCTCTCCCCCATTCCCCAGACTCTTTCCCCCCATTCCCCAGTCTATCTCACCCCAATTCCCCAGTCTCTCTCTCCCCATTCCCCAGTCTCTCTCTCCCCCCATTCCCCTGTCTCTCTGCCCCATTCCCCATTTCCTCTCTCCCCCATTCCCCAGTCTCTCTCTACCCAATTCCCCAGTCTCTCGCTCTCACCCATTGTTCATTCCCTCTCTCCCCCATTTCCCAGTCCCTCTCCCCCATTCCCCAGTCTCACTCCCCCATTCCCCAGTCTCTCTCTACCCCCATTCCGCATTCACTCTCTCTCCCCCATTCCCCAGTCTCTCTCTCTCCCCCATTCCCCAGTCTCTCACTCACCCCATTCCTCAGTCTCTCTCCCCCATTCCCCAGTCTCGCACCCCATTCCGCAGTCCCTCTCTCTCTCTCTCCCCGTTCCCCAGACTCTCTCTCCCCATTCCCCAGTCTCTCGCTCTCTCCCCCCATTCCCCAGTCTCTCGCTCTCTCCCCCCATTCCCCAGACTCTCGCTCTCTCCCCCCATTCCCCAGTCTCTCACTCACCCCATTGCTCGGTCTCTCGCCCCCATTCCCCAGTCTCTCACCCCATTCCGCAATCTCTCTCTCTCTCTCCCCATTCCCCAGTCTCTCTCTCCCCATTCCCCAGTCTCTCGCGCTCTCCGCATTTCCCAGTCTCTCTCTCCCCATACCCCAGTCTATCTCTCCCCCCATTTCCCAGTCTCTCTCTCCCCCATTCCCCAGCCTCTCTCTCTCTCCGCATTCCCCAGTCTCTCTCTCCGCATTCCCCAGTCTCTCTCTCCGCATTCCCCAGTCTCTCTCTGCCCCATTCCCCAGACTCTCTCTGCCCCATTCCCCAGTCTCTCTCTCTCCCATTCCGCAAGTCTCTCCCTCTCCCATTGTCCATTCCCACTCTCCCCATTCCCCAGCCTCTCTTCCCCATTCCCCATTCCCTCTCTCCCCATTCCCCAGTCTCTCTCCCCATTCCCCAGTCTCTCTCCCCATTCCCCAGTCTCCCTCCCCATTCTCCAGTCTCCCCATTCCCCAGTCACTCTCCCCATTGCCCAGTCTCACTCACCCATTCCCCAGTCTCCCTCTATCCCCATTCCACAGTCACTCTCTCTCCCCCCATTCCCCAGTCTCTCTCTCTACCCATTCCCCAGCCTCTCTCTCCCCCATTCCCCAGCCTCTCTCTCCCCCATTCCCCAGTCTCTCTCTCTCCCCATTCCCCAGTCTCTCTCTCTCTCCCCATTCCCCTGTCTCTCTCTCCCCCCATTCCCCTGTCTCTCTGCCCCATTCCCCATTTCCTCTCTCCCCCATTCCCCAGTCTCTCTCTACCCCATTCCCCAGTCTCTCTCCTCACCCACTGTCCATTCCCTCTCGCCCCCATTCCCCAGTCCCCCTCCCCCATTCCCCAGTCACTCCCACCCATTCCCCAGTCTCTCTCCCCCATTCGCCAGTTTCTCTCCCCATTCCCCAGTCTCTCTCCCCATTCCCCAGTCTCTCTCCCCATTCCCCAGTCTCTTGCCCGCATTCCTGTCTCTCCCCCATTCCCCAGTCTCTCTCTACCCCATTCTGCAGTCACACTCT
The DNA here is from genome assembly GCF_052327205.1 of Somniosus microcephalus. Classification (NCBI taxonomy): domain Eukaryota; kingdom Metazoa; phylum Chordata; class Chondrichthyes; order Squaliformes; family Somniosidae; genus Somniosus; species Somniosus microcephalus. The sequence continues at coordinate 135,392,221 of NC_140992.1, read as the reverse complement.
CTCCCCCATTCCCCGGTCTCTCTCTCTCACCCCATTCCGCAGTCTCTCTCTCCCCATTCCACAGTCGCTCTCTCTCTCTCCCCCATTCCCCAGTCTCTCTCCCGCATTCTACAGTTTCTCTCCCCATTCCCCAGTCTCTCACTGCCCCATTCCCCAGTCTCTCACTGCCCCCATTCCCCAGTCTCTCACTGCCCCATTCCCCAGTCTCTCACTGCCCCATTCCCCAGTCTCTCTCTCTCCCCCATTCCCCAGTCTCTTTCCCCCCATTCCCCAGTCTATCTCACCCCCATTCCCCAGTCTCTCTCTCCCCATTCCCCAGTCTCTCTCTCCCCCATTCACCTGTCTCTCTGCCCCATTCCCCATTTCCTCTCTCCCCCATTCCCCAGTCTCTCGCTCTCACCCATTGTTTATTCCCTCTCTCCCCCATTCCCCTGTGTCCCTCCCCATTCCCTCTCTCCCACATTCCCCAGTCCCTCTCCCCCATTCCCCAGTCTCACTCCCCCATTCCCCAGTCTCTCTCTAACCCCATTCCGCATTCACTCTCTCTCCCCCATTCCCCAGTCGCTCTCTCTCCCCCATTCCCCAGTCTCTCACTCACCCCATTCCTCAGTCTCTCTCCCCCATTCCCCAGTCTCGCACCCCATTCCGCAGTCGCTCTCTCTCCCCATTCCCCAGACTCTCTCTCCCCATTCCCCAGTCTCTCGCTCTCTCCCCCATTCCCCAGTCTCTCGCTCTCTCCCCCCATTCCCCAGTCTCTCACTCATCCCATTCCTCCGTCTCTCTCCCCATTCCCCAGTCTCTCACCCAATTCTGCAGCCTCTCTCTCTCACCATTCCCCAGCCTCTCTCTCCCCATTCCCCAGTCTCTCGCTCTCTCCGCATTCCCCAGTCTCTCTCTCCCCATACCCCAGTCTATCTCTCCCATTCCCCAGTCTCTCTCTGCCCCATTCCCCAGTCTCTCTCTCTCTCCCATTCCCCAAGTCTCTCCCTCTCCCATTGTCCATTCCCTCTCTCCCCATTCCCCTGTCTCTCTCCCCCATTCCCTCTCTCCCCCATTCCCCAGTCTCTCTCCCCATTCCCCAGTCTCTCTCCCCATTCCCCAGTCTCTCTCCCCATTCCCCAGTCTCTCTCCCCATTCCCCAGTCTCTCTCCCCATTCCCCAGTCTCCCTATTCCCCAGTCACTCTCCCCCATTGCCCAGTCTCACTCCCCCATTCCCCAGTCTCCCTCTACCCCATTCCACAGTCACTCTCTCCCCCCCCATTCCCCAGTCTCTCTCTCTCCCCATTCCGCAGTCTCTCTCTCTCCCCATTCCCCAGCCTCTCTCTCCCCCATTCCCCAGCCTCTCTCTCCCCATTCCCCAGTCTCTCTCTCTCCCCATTCCGCTGTCTCTCTCTCTCCCCATTCCGCTGTCTCTCTCTCTCTCCCATTGTCCATTCCCTCTCTACCCCATTCCCCAGTCTCTCCCCCATTCCCCAATCTCTCTCCCCATTCCCCAATCTCTCTCTACCCCCATTGTATGGCCACTCTCTCTCCTCACATTCCCCAGCCTCTTTCCACATTCCCCAGTTTCCCTCCCCATTCCCTAGTCTCACTCCCCCATTCCCCATTCCCTCTCTCCCCCATTCCCCAGTCTCTCTCCACCATACCCCAGTCTCTCTCCCCCATTCTCCAGTCTCTCTCTACCCCCATTCCCCAGCCACTCTCCCTCCCCCATTCCCCAGCCACGCCCTCTCCCCATTCCCTACCCCATTCCCCAGTCTCTCTCCTCACCCACTGTCCATTCCTTCTCGCCCCCATTCTCCAGTCCCTCTCTCCCATTCCCCAGTCACTCCCACCCATTCCCCAGTCTCTCTCCCCATTCCCCAGTCACTCCCACCCATTCCCCAGTCTCTCTCCCGCCATTCCCCAGTATCTCTCTACCCCCATTCCACAGTCACTCTCACTCCCCCCATTCCCCAGTCTCTCTCTCTCTCCCCCCATTCCCCAGTCTCTCTCTCTCCCCATTCCCCAGTCTCTCTCCCCGTTCCCCATATTCTCTCCCCCATTCCCCAGTCTCTCGCACCCATTCCGCAGTCCCTCTCCCCATTCCAAAGTCTCTGTCCCCATTCCCCAGTCTCTCTCTTCCCCCCGTTCCCCAGTCTCTCTCTCCCCCTATTCCAATGTCTCTCTCTCTCTCCCCAGTCCCCAGTCACCCCTCCATTTCCCTGCCTCTCTCAATCTCTCTCCCCCATTTGGCAGTCTCTCTCTGCCCCACTCCCCAGTCACTCTCTCTCTCCCATTGTCCATTCC
>NC_140992.1:135368899-135389431 GCF_052327205.1 Somniosus microcephalus | reverse complement strand
CCCCTCCCCAGACCTCTGCCCCGGGCTCTCCTCCCCGGACCTCTGCTGGCCCGGGCTCCCCTCCCCAAACCTCTGCTGCCCCCGGACTCCCCTCCCCAGACCTCTGCTGCAGCCAGGCTCCCCTCCCCAGACCTCTGCTGCCCCCGGGCTCCACTCCCTGGACCTCTGCTGCCCCGGGCACCCCTCCCCAGACCTCTGCTGCCCCCGGGCTCCCTCCCTAGACCTCTGCCCCCGGGCTCCCCCTCCCTGGACCTCTGCCCCCAGGCTCCACTCCCTGGACCTCTGCTGCCCCCGGGCTCCCCTCCCCAGACCTCTGCCCCGGGCTCCCCTCCCCGGACCTCTGCTGCCCCCGGGCTCCCCTCCCCAGACCTCTGCTGCCCCCGGGCTCCCCTCCCAGACCTCTGCTGCCCCCAGGGCTCCCCCCTCCCCAGACCTCTGCTGCCCCCGGCTCCCCTCCCCGGACCTCTGCTGCCCCCGGGCTCCACTCCTTGGACCTCTGCTGCCCCCGGGCTCCCCTCCCTAGACATCTGCCCCCGGGCTCCCCTCCCCGGACCTCTGCTGCCCCCTGGCTCCCCTCCCCGGACCTCTGCTGCCCCCGGGCTCCCCTCCCTGGACCTCTGCCCCCAGGCTCCACTCCCTGGACCTCTGCTGCCCCCGGGCCTCCCCTCCCCAGACCTCTGCCCCGGGCTCCCCTCCCGGACCTCTGCCCCAGGCTCACTCCCTGTACCTCTGCTGCCCTCCGGGCTCCCCTCCCCAGACCTCTGCTGCCCCCGGGCTCCCCTCCCCAGACCTCTGCTGCCCCCAGGCTCCCCTCCCCAGACCTCTGCTGCCCCGGGCTCCCCTCCCCGGACCTCTGCTGCCCCCGGGCTCCACTCCTTGGACCTCTGCTGCCCCGGGCTCCCTCCCTAGACATCTGCCCCCGGGCTCCCCTCCCCGGACCTCTGCTGCCCCCGGGCTCCCCTCCCCGGACCTCTGCTGCCCCCTGGCTCCCCTCCCCGGACCTCTGCCCCAGGCACCACTCCCCGCACCTCTGCCACAGGCTCCACTCCCCGGACCTCTGCTGCCACCGGGCTCCACGCCCCGGACCTCTGCCCTGGCTCCCCTCCTCAGACCTCTGCTGCCCCCAGGGCTCCCCTCCCAGACCTCTGCCCGGGCTCCCCTCCCCAGACCTCTGCTGCCCCCGGGCTCCCCTCCCTAGACCTCTGCCCCCCGGGCTCCCCTCCTGGACCTCTGCCCCTGGGCTCCCCTCCCCGGACCTCTGCCCCGGGCTCCCCTCCCCGGACCTCTGCCCCGGGCTCCCCTCGCCGGACCTCTGCCCCGGGCTCCCCTCCCCAGACCTCTGTTGCCCCCCGGGCTCCCCTCCCTAGACATCTGCCCCCGGGCTCCCCTCCCCAGACCTCTGCTGCCCGGGCTCCCCGTCCTGGACCTCTGCCCCTGGGCTCCCCTCCCCAGACCTCTGCCCCGGGCTCCCCTCCCCAGACCTCTGCCCCGGGCTCCCCTCCCCAGACCTCTGCTGCCCCCGGGCTCCACTCCCCGGACCTCTGCCCCGGGCTCCCCTCCGCAGACCTCTGCCCCGGGCTCCCCTCCCCGGACCTCTGCTGCCCCCGGGCTCCACTCCCTGGACCTCTGCTGCCCCCGGACTCCCCTCCCCAGACCTCTGCTGCAGCCAGGCTCCCCTCCCCGGACCTCTGCTGCCCCGGGCTCCCCTCCCCAGACCTCTGCCCCGGGCTCCCCTCCCCAGACCTCTGCTGCCCCCGGGCTCCCCTCCCCAGACCTCTGCTGCCCCCGGGCTCCCCTCCCAGACCTCTGCTGACCCGGACTCCCCTCCCCAGACCTCTGCAGCCCCGGGCTCCCCTCCCCAGACCTCTGCTGCCCCCGGGCTCCCCCTTCCTGGACCTCTGCTGCCCCCGGGCTCCCCTCCCCAGACCTCTGCTGCCCCCAGGCTCCCCTCCCTGGACCTCTGCTGCCCCTGGCTCCCCTCCCCAGACCTCTGCTGCCCCCGGGCTCCCCTCCCTGGACCTCTGCCCCCAGGCTCCACTTCCTGGACCTCTGCTGCCCCCGGCTCCCCTCCCCAGACCTCTGCCCCGGGCTCCCCTCCCCGGACCTCTGCCCCAGGCTCCACTCCCTGTACCTCTGCTGCCTCCGGGCTCCCCTCCCCAGACCTCTGCTGCCCCGGGCTCCCCTCCCCAGACCCTCTGCTGCCCCCGGAACTCCCCTTCCTGGACCTCTGCTGCCCCCGGGCTCCCCTCCCCAGACCTCTGCTGCCCCCAGGCTCCCCTCCCTGGACCTCTGCTGCTCCCAGGGTCCCCTCCCCGGACCTCTGCTGCCCCGGGCTCCCCTCCCCAGACCTCTGCTGCCCCCGGGCTCCCCTCCCCAGACCTCTGCTGCCCCCAGGCTCCCCGTCCTGGACCTCTGCCCCCGGGCTCCCCTCCCCGGACCTCTGCCCCCGGGCTCCCCTCCCCAGACCTCTGCCCCGGCTCCCCTCCCCAGACCTCTGCTGCCCCCGGGCTCCCCTCCCCGGACCTCTGCCCCGGGCTCCCCTCCCCAGACCTCTGCTGCCCCCGGGCTCCCCTCCCCAGACCTCTGCCCCCGGGCTCCCCTCCCCGGACCTCTGCCCCGGGCTCCCCTCCGCAGACCTCTGCCCCGGGCTCCCCTCCCCGGACCTCTGCTGCCCCGGGCTCCACTCCCTGGACCTCTGCTGCCCCCGACTCCCCTCCCCAGACCTCTGCTGCAGCCAGACTCCCCTCCCGGACCTCTGCTGCCCCGGGCTCCCCTCCCCAGACCTCTGCCCCGGGCTCCCCTCCCCAGACCTCTGCTGCCCCCGGGCTCCCCTCCCCAGACCTCTGCTGCCCCGGGCTCCCCTCCCCAGACCTCTGCTGCCCCGGACTCCCCTCCCCAGACCTCTGCCCCGGGCTCTCCTCCCCGGACCTCTGCTGGCCCGGGCTCCCCTCCCCAAACCTCTGCTGCCCCCGGACTCCCCTCCCCAGACCTCTGCTGCAGCCAGGCTCCCCTCCCCAGACCTCTGCTGCCCCCGGGCTCCACTCCCTGGACCTCTGCTGCCCCGGGCACCCCTCCCCAGACCTCTGCTGCCCCCGGGCTCCCCTCCCTAGACCTCTACCCCCGGGCTCCCCTCCCTGGACCACTGCCCCCAGGCTCCACTCCCTGGACCTCTGCTGCCCCCGGGCTCCCCTCCCCAGACCTCTGCCCCGGGCTCCCCTCCCCGGACCTCTGCTGCCCCCGGGCTCCCCTCCCCAGACCTCTGCTGCCCCGAGCTCCCCTCCCCAGACCTCTGCTGCCCCCGGGCTCCCCTCCCCGGACCTCTGCTGCCCCCGGGCTCCACTCCTTGGACCTCTGCTGCCCCGGGCTCCCCTCCCTAGACATCTGCCCCCGGGCTCCCCTCCCCGGACCTCTGCTGCCCCCGGGCTCCCCTCCCCGGACCTCTGCTGCCCCCTGGCTCCCCTCCCCGGACCTCTGCTGCCCCCGGGCTCCCCTCCCTGGACCTCTGCCCCCAGGCTCCACTCCTTGGACCTCTGCTGCCCCCGGGCTCCCCTCCCTAGACATCTGCCCCCGGGCTCCCCTCCCCGGACCTCTGCTGCCCCCTGGCTCCCCTCCCCGGACCTCTGCTGCCCCCGGGCTCCCCTCCCTGGACCTCTGCCCCCCAGGCTCCACTCCCTGGACCTCTGCTGCCCCCGGGCTCCCCTCCCCAGACCTCTGCCCCGGGCTCCCCTCCCCGGACCTCTGCCCCAGGCTCCACTCCCTGTACCTCTGCTGCCTCCGGGCTCCCCTCCCCAGACCTCTGCTGCCCCGGGCTCCCCTCCCCAGACCTCTGCTGCCCCCGGGCTCCCCTTCCTGGACCTCTGCTGCCCCCGGGCTCCCCTCCCCAGACCTCTGCTGCCCCCAGGCTCCCCTCCCTGGACCTCTGCTGCTCCCAGGGTCCCCTCCCCGGACCTCTGCTGCCCCGGGCTCCCCTCCCCAGAACTCTGCTGCCCCCGGGCTCCCCTCCCCAGACCTCTACTGCCCCCGGGCTCCCCTCCCTAGACCTCTGCCCCCGGGCTCCCCTCCCTGGACCTCTGCCCCCAGGCTCCACTCCCTGGACCTCTGCTGCCCCCGGGCTCCCCTCCCCAGACCTCTGCCCCGGGCTCCCCTCCCCGGACCTCTGCTGCCCCCGGGCTCCCCTCCCCAGACCTCTGCTGCCCCCGGGCTCCCCTCCCCAGACCTCTGCTGCCCCCAGGCTCCCCTCCCCAGACCTCTGCTGCCCCCGGGCTCCCCTCCCCGGACCTCTGCTGCCCCCGGGCTCCACTCCTTGGACCTCTGCTGCCCCCGGGCTCCCCTCCCTAGACATCTGCCCCCGGGCTCCCCTCCCCGGACCTCTGCTGCCCCCGGGCTCCCCTCCCCGGACCTCTGCTGCCCCCTGGCTCCCCTCCCCGGACCTCTGCCCCAGGCACCACTCCCCGCACCTCTGCCACAGGCTCCACTCCCCGGACCTCTGCTGCCACCGGGCTCCACGCCCCGGACCTCTGCCCTGGGCTCCCCTCCTCAGACCTCTGCTGCCCCCGGGCTCCCCTCCCCAGACCTCTGCCCCGGGCTCCCCTCCCCAGACCTCTGCTGCCCCCGGGCTCCCCTCCCTAGACCTCTGCCCCCGGGCTCCCCTCCCTGGACCTCTGCCCCTGGGCTCCCCTCCCCGGACCTCTGCCCCGGGCTCCCCTCCCCGGACCTCTGCCCCGGGCTCCCCTCGCCGGACCTCTGCCCCGGGCTCCCCTCCCCAGACCTCTGTTGCCCCCGGGCTCCCCTCCCTAGACATCTGCCCCCGGGCTCCCCTCCCCAGACCTCTGCTGCCCCGGGCTCCCCGTCCTGGACCTCTGCCCCCGGGCTCCCCTCCCCAGACCTCTGCCCCCGGGCTCCCCTCCCCAGACCTCTGCCCCGGGCTCCCCTCCCCAGACCTCTGCTGCCCCCGGGCTCCACTCCCCGGACCTCTGCCCCGGGCTCCCCTCCGCAGACCTCTGCCCCGGGCTCCCCTCCCCGGACCTCTGCTGCCACCGGGCTCCACTCCCTGGACCTCTGCTGCCCCCGGACTCCCCTCCCCAGACCTCTGCTGCAGCCAGGCTCCCCTCCCCGGACCTCTGCTGCCCCGGGCTCCCCTCCCCAGACCTCTGCCCCGGGCTCCCCTCCCCAGACCTCTGCTGCCCCCGGGCTCCCCTCCCCAGACCTCTGCTGCCCCCGGGCTCCCCTCCCCAGACCTCTGCTGACCCGGACTCCCCTCCCCAGACCTCTGCTGCCCCGGGCTCCCCTCCCCAGACCTCTGCTGCCCCCGGGCTCCCCTTCCTGGACCTCTGCTGCCCCCGGGCTCCCCTCCCCAGACCTCTGCTGCCCCCAGGCTCCCCTCCCTGGACCTCTGCTGCCCCCTGGCTCCCCTCCCCAGACCTCTGCTGCCCCCGGGCTCCCCTCCCTGGACCTCTGCCCCCAGGCTCCACTTCCTGGACCTCTGCTGCCCCCGGGCTCCCCTCCCCAGACCTCTGCCCCGGGCTCCCCTCCCCGGACCTCTGCCCCAGGCTCCACTCCCTGTACCTCTGCTGCCTCCGGGCTCCCCTCCCCAGACCTCTGCTGCCCCGGGCTCCCCTCCCCAGACCTCTGCTGCCCCCGGACTCCCCTTCCTGGACCTCTGCTGCCCCCGGGCTCCCCTCCCCAGACCTCTGCCCCGGGCTCCCCTCCCCAGACCTCTGCTGCCCCCGGGCTCCCCTCCCCGGACCTCTGCCCCGGGCTCCCCTCCCCAGACCTCTGCTGCCCCCGGGCTCCCCTCCCCAGACCTCTGCCCCCGGGCTCCCCTCCCCGGACCTCTGCCCCCGGGCTCCCCTCCGCAGACCTCTGCCCCGGGCTCCCCTCCCCGGACCTCTGCTGCCCCCGGGCTCCACTCCCTGGACCTCTGCTGCCCCCGGACTCCCCTCCCCAGACCTCTGCTGCAGCCAGGCTCCCCTCCCCGGACCTCTGCTGCCCCGGGCTCCCCTCCCCAGACCTCTGCCCCGGGCTCCCCTCCCCAGACCTCTGCTGCCCCCGGGCTCCCCTCCCCAGACCTCTGCTGCCCCCGGGCTCCCCTCCCCAGACCTCTGCTGCCCCGGACTCCCCTCCCCAGACCTCTGCCCCGGGCTCTCCTCCCCGGACCTCTGCTGGCCCGGGCTCCCCTCCCCAAACCTCTGCTGCCCCCGGACTCCCCTCCCCAGACCTCTGCTGCAGCCAGGCTCCCCTCCCCAGACCTCTGCTGCCCCCGGGCTCCACTCCCTGGACCTCTGCTGCCCCGGGCACCCCTCCCCAGACCTCTGCTGCCCCCGGGCTCCCCTCCCTAGACCTCTGCCCCCGGGCTCCCCTCCCTGGACCTCTGCCCCCAGGCTCCACTCCCTGGACCTCTGCTGCCCCCGGGCTCCCCTCCCCAGACCTCTGCCCCGGGCTCCCCTCCCCGGACCTCTGCTGCCCCCGGGCTCCCCTCCCCAGACCTCTGCTGCCCCCGGGCTCCCCTCCCCAGACCTCTGCTGCCCCCAGGCTCCCCTCCCCAGACCTCTGCTGCCCCCGGGCTCCCCTCCCCGGACCTCTGCTGCCCCCGGGCTCCACTCCTTGGACCTCTGCTGCCCCCGGGCTCCCCTCCCTAGACATCTGCCCCCGGGCTCCCCTCCCCGGACCTCTGCTGCCCCCTGGCTCCCCTCCCCGGACCTCTGCTGCCCCCGGGCTCCCCTCCCTGGACCTCTGCCCCCAGGCTCCACTCCCTGGACCTCTGCTGCCCCCGGGCTCCCCTCCCCAGACCTCTGCCCCGGGCTCCCCTCCCCGGACCTCTGCCCCAGGCTCCACTCCCTGTACCTCTGCTGCCTCCGGGCTCCCCTCCCCAGACCTCTGCTGCCCCGGGCTCCCCTCCCCAGACCTCTGCTGCCCCCGGGCTCCCCTTCCTGGACCTCTGCTGCCCCCGGGCTCCCCTCCCCAGACCTCTGCTGCCCCCAGGCTCCCCTCCCTGGACCTCTGCTGCTCCCAGGGTCCCCTCCCCGGACCTCTGCTGCCCCGGGCTCCCCTCCCCAGAACTCTGCTGCCCCCGGGCTCCCCTCCCCAGACCTCTACTGCCCCCGGGCTCCCCTCCCTAGACCTCTGCCCCCGGGCTCCCCTCCCTGGACCTCTGCCCCCAGGCTCCACTCCCTGGACCTCTGCTGCCCCCGGGCTCCCCTCCCCAGACCTCTGCCCCGGGCTCCCCTCCCCGGACCTCTGCTGCCCCCGGGCTCCCCTCCCCAGACCTCTGCTGCCCCCGGGCTCCCCTCCCCAGACCTCTGCTGCCCCCAGGCTCCCCTCCCCAGACCTCTGCTGCCCCCGGGCTCCCCTCCCCGGACCTCTGCTGCCCCCGGGCTCCACTCCTTGGACCTCTGCTGCCCCCGGGCTCCCCTCCCTAGACATCTGCCCCCGGGCTCCCCTCCCCGGACCTCTGCTGCCCCCGGGCTCCCCTCCCCGGACCTCTGCTGCCCCCTGGCTCCCCTCCCCGGACCTCTGCCCCAGGCACCACTCCCCGCACCTCTGCCACAGGCTCCACTCCCCGGACCTCTGCTGCCACCGGGCTCCACGCCCCGGACCTCTGCCCTGGGCTCCCCTCCTCAGACCTCTGCTGCCCCCGGGCTCCCCTCCCCAGACCTCTGCCCCGGGCTCCCCTCCCCAGACCTCTGCTGCCCCCGGGCTCCCCTCCCTAGACCTCTGCCCCCGGGCTCCCCTCCCTGGACCTCTGCCCCTGGGCTCCCCTCCCCGGACCTCTGCCCCGGGCTCCCCTCCCCGGACCTCTGCCCCGGGCTCCCCTCGCCGGACCTCTGCCCCGGGCTCCCCTCCCCAGACCTCTGTTGCCCCCGGGCTCCCCTCCCTAGACATCTGCCCCCGGGCTCCCCTCCCCAGACCTCTGCTGCCCCGGGCTCCCCGTCCTGGACCTCTGCCCCTGGGCTCCCCTCCCCAGACCTCTGCCCCCGGGCTCCCCTCCCCAGACCTCTGCCCCGGGCTCCCCTCCCCAGACCTCTGCTGCCCCCGGGCTCCACTCCCCGGACCTCTGCCCCGGGCTCCCCTCCGCAGACCTCTGCCCCGGGCTCCCCTCCCCGGACCTCTGCTGCCCCCGGGCTCCACTCCCTGGACCTCTGCTGCCCCCGGACTCCCCTCCCCAGACCTCTGCTGCAGCCAGGCTCCCCTCCCCGGACCTCTGCTGCCCCGGGCTCCCCTCCCCAGACCTCTGCCCCGGGCTCCCCTCCCCAGACCTCTGCTGCCCCCGGGCTCCCCTCCCCAGACCTCTGCTGCCCCCGGGCTCCCCTCCCCAGACCTCTGCTGACCCGGACTCCCCTCCCCAGACCTCTGCTGCCCCGGGCTCCCCTCCCCAGACCTCTGCTGCCCCCGGGCTCCCCTTCCTGGACCTCTGCTGCCCCCGGGCTCCCCTCCCCAGACCTCTGCTGCCCCCAGGCTCCCCTCCCTGGACCTCTGCTGCCCCCTGGCTCCCCTCCCCAGACCTCTGCTGCCCCCGGGCTCCCCTCCCTGGACCTCTGCCCCCAGGCTCCACTTCCTGGACCTCTGCTGCCCCCGGGCTCCCCTCCCCAGACCTCTGCCCCGGGCTCCCCTCCCCGGACCTCTGCCCCAGGCTCCACTCCCTGTACCTCTGCTGCCTCCGGGCTCCCCTCCCCAGACCTCTGCTGCCCCGGGCTCCCCTCCCCAGACCTCTGCTGCCCCCGGACTCCCCTTCCTGGACCTCTGCTGCCCCCGGGCTCCCCTCCCCAGACCTCTGCTGCCCCCAGGCTCCCCTCCCTGGACCTCTGCTGCTCCCAGGGTCCCCTCCCCGGACCTCTGCTGCCCCGGGCTCCCCTCCCCAGACCTCTGCTGCCCCCGGGCTCCCCTCCCCAGACCTCTGCTGCCCCAGGCTCCCCGTCCTGGACCTCTGCCCCCGGGCTCCCCTCCCCGGACCTCTGCCCCCGGGCTCCCCTCCCCAGACCTCTGCCCCGGGCTCCCCTCCCCAGACCTCTGCTGCCCCCGGGCTCCCCTCCCCGGACCTCTGCCCCGGGCTCCCCTCCCCAGACCTCTGCTGCCCCCGGGCTCCCCTCCCCAGACCTCTGCCCCCGGGCTCCCCTCCCCGGACCTCTGCCCCCGGGCTCCCCTCCGCAGACCTCTGCCCCGGGCTCCCCTCCCCGGACCTCTGCTGCCCCCGGGCTCCACTCCCTGGACCTCTGCTGCCCCCGGACTCCCCTCCCCAGACCTCTGCTGCAGCCAGACTCCCCTCCCCGGACCTCTGCTGCCCCGGGCTCCCCTCCCCAGACCTCTGCCCCGGGCTCCCCTCCCCAGACCTCTGCTGCCCCCGGGCTCCCCTCCCCAGACCTCTGCTGCCCCCGGGCTCCCCTCCCCAGACCTCTGCTGCCCCGGACTCCCCTCCCCAGACCTCTGCCCCGGGCTCTCCTCCCCGGACCTCTGCTGGCCCGGGCTCCCCTCCCCAAACCTCTGCTGCCCCCGGACTCCCCTCCCCAGACCTCTGCTGCAGCCAGGCTCCCCTCCCCAGACCTCTGCTGCCCCCGGGCTCCACTCCCTGGACCTCTGCTGCCCCGGGCACCCCTCCCCAGACCTCTGCTGCCCCCGGGCTCCCCTCCCTAGACCTCTACCCCCGGGCTCCCCTCCCTGGACCACTGCCCCCAGGCTCCACTCCCTGGACCTCTGCTGCCCCCGGGCTCCCCTCCCCAGACCTCTGCCCCGGGCTCCCCTCCCCGGACCTCTGCTGCCCCCGGGCTCCCCTCCCCAGACCTCTGCTGCCCCCGAGCTCCCCTCCCCAGACCTCTGCTGCCCCCGGGCTCCCCTCCCCGGACCTCTGCTGCCCCCGGGCTCCACTCCTTGGACCTCTGCTGCCCCCGGGCTCCCCTCCCTAGACATCTGCCCCCGGGCTCCCCTCCCCGGACCTCTGCTGCCCCCGGGCTCCCCTCCCCGGACCTCTGCTGCCCCCTGGCTCCCCTCCCCGGACCTCTGCTGCCCCCGGGCTCCCCTCCCTGGACCTCTGCCCCCAGGCTCCACTCCCTGGACCTCTGCTGCCCCCGGGCTCCCTTCCCCAGACCTCTGCCCCGGGCTCCCCTCCCCGGACCTCTGCCCCAGGCTCCACTCCCTGTACCTCTGCTGCCTCCGGGCTCCCCTCCCCAGACCTCTGCTGCCCCGGGCTCCCCTCCCCAGACCTCTGCTGCCCCCGGGCTCCCCTTCCTGGACCTCTGCTGCCCCCGGGCTCCCCTCCCCAGACCTCTGCTGCCCCCAGGCTCCCCTCCCTGGACCTCTGCTGCTCCCAGGGTCCCCTCCCCGGACCTCTGCTGCCCCGGGCTCCCCTCCCCAGACCTCTGCTGTCCCCGGGCTCCCCTTCCTGGACCTCTGCTGCCCCCGGGCTCCCCTCCCCAGACCTCTGCTGCCCCCAGGCTCCCCTCCCTCCTCTGCTGCCCCGGGCTCCCCTCCCCAGACCTCTGCTGCCCCCGGGCTCCCCTCCCCAGACCTCTGCTGCCCCCAGGCTCCCCTCCCTGGACCTCTGCTGCCCCGGGCTCCCCTCCCCAGACCTCTGCTGCCCCCGGGCTCCCCTTCCTGGACCTCTGCTGCCCCCGGGCTCCTCTTCTTGGACCTCTGTTGCCCCCGGGCTCCCCTTCCTGGACCTCTGCTGCAGCCAGGCTCCCCTCCCCGGATCTCTGCCCCTGGGATCCCCTCCCCGGATCTCTGCTGCCCCGAGTTCTGCCCTTCCCCCCAAGCTGCTAGTTTGTTGCAACGCTCCCCTTCTGGACCGACATTGTTGCCTGCAGCCTTCTTCTGATGCTGGTGTCCTCCCCCACCGGCCAGCTACTGCTTTCTACTGGAAACGGCCGACAGCTAACCAGCGGCATTCATAACAGGCCAGGAGTTAAAAAGTGCTGAGGCTCCGACTCACTCCCACACGGGGTTATCCTCAGCTCCCGCTGGGAGTTAAAATCTATTCTCTTAATTCTGTAAATCAGCAGAACGGCTGCGAAAGTGGATGAGGCAGCAGAGAGGCTCTGGGGGAGAAATAACCTTTACACTGTCGGTCGGTCAGATTGTGGAATGAATCCACCTTTCTACATTAAGTACGAATCCCTCAAGTGGGCTGGTGTAAGTATGGTCTTTATTTTTTTAATAATACATGAACAGACGTTGAACTGATTGTACCAAGTGATTTAATTATACTCCATGTTCTGTATGTTTTACCTACTGTGGAATAAAGCATTTTACCAATCAAACCAAGCAACGCCTCATCTAGTGTTAACTCGGCCCACCTTCAACTTGTATTTATATAGCGCCTTTAATGTAGTAAAACATCCCAAGGTACTTCACAGGAGCGATTATCAGACAGAATTTGACACCGAGCCACATAAGGAGATATTAGGACAGGTGACCAAAAGCTCAGTCAAAGAGGTAGTTATTAAGAAGCGTCTTAAAGTAGGAGAGAGAGGTGGAGAGGTTTAGGGAGGGAATTCCAGAGCTTAGGGTCCAGGCAGCTGAAACCACGGCCACCAATGGTGCGGCAAAAGAAGGTGGGATGCAGAAGAGGGCAGAATTGGAGGAGCGCAGACATGTGTTTAAGACATGGTGAACCGGATTCAGATAAGTATCATTGCTCCATTCTGGGGTCCTATTACCACTCTAGCAGATACAGGACAGTGGGAGTCAACCACTGTAAAAAGCAGACAACCAGGCCACTTAAGGCAGTGACTGACACCACTGAGTCCTAGAAAGTACCTGCAGCAGACCAAAAATCAGAACAGGTACCATCTATTTTGAGCAACTCACCCTCTTCTGTCCCTCACACCTTTCATTTAAACTCCTCACCATTTACTGCCCTCCCAAGCCCCATCCCCGAGGTGACCCCCCTTTCTGAACCTCCACACTGAGCAACTCCCCATCCTCGGCGAGTTCAATCTTCACCTCAAATTCCCCAAGCCCCCTCTCCTCTGAATTCACCACCCCACTGTCCTCTCTTAATCTTACCCTTCATATAAACTTCCCTAACCATATCCTCGGACACCTCTCATGGCCGCACTGCACCCATGGTCCCAATCTCTGAAAATGCTACCTCTGACCACTTCCTTGTCTCCAAAACCATCCTCAATCCCTACCCTGCTACAACCCCACTACTATCACTGAAGTCCAGGGTAAAAGCTCTCCCTCCCAGGACCCTTAGAACCGTGTTCTCAAATTCCCAAATCCCCCACCTCTAGCCCTGCGGTCTCACTGATGCCTCTACCTTTGTTAACTATGCTCTCACCTCTCTGATATCCTTGTTCCCAACACAACTATAAGTGTTTCTCACTCACCATTGCCCTAGTGCAGCTCCTATCCTTGCTTCCTCAATTCTGAGGGGTGTAAACGTGTGTGTAAACTTTACTGTCAGCTGTGGCTCAGTGGGTAGCACTCTCGCCTCTGAGTCAGAAGGTTGTGCGTTCATAGTCCCACTCCATGAGACTTGAGCACAAAAATCTAGGTTGACACTCCAATGCAGTGATACTGAGGAAGCGCTGCACTGTTGGAGGTGCTGTCTTTTGGATGAGACGTTAAACCGAGGCCCCCATCTGCCCTCTCAGGTGGACGTAAAAGATTCCATGGCACTATTTCGAGTTCTCCCTGGCGTCCTGGCCAATATTTATCTCTCAATCAACATGATTAAAACAGATTAACTGGCCATTATCACATTGCTGTTTGTGGGATCTTGCTGTGTGCAAATTGGCTGCCGTATTCCCTACATTACAACAGTGACTACACTTCAAAAGTACTTCATTGGTTGTAAAGCACTTTGGGACGTCCTGACGTCGTGAAAGGCGATATATAAATGCAAGTCTTTATTTTTGTGTGTCTGCTGCACATCTGGCCTATCTACCCACTGCCAGGTCGAGTACGTACTATTGCACTTTACTCTCTGTAGCTAATACCCTTTCATTATTCCACGATTATCCGGGAGGGCAAGGAGATCACCAGCCTCCTTGATTTCTATGACCAGCCCTTCTTCCTTGCCCCCTCTACCCTTGCGTCAAACACCAAGTGCAAAGAGCCTGTGAATATCTTTGTCCCCAGGATTGAGATGACCTGTGTTGCTGCTTCAATTGGGTCCTCCCCCTCCCCTTTCCCCCAGGCCCCAGACTCCCACCAACTCTAGCCCTGAACTCCCATCCCTTCACCCCCTGCCCAACCCCCCCCAATCTACATCGCTGCCCTCTCCAAACCCATCTTATCGATGACGCCCACATCCTGTACTTCAGTCCCCTTCTCACTCAATTCCTGAGCACCCAACTCCTCATCCTGGTCTCCATATTAGTTGACATCGTCAATCCTTTGCTCTCCTCAGGCAATGTCTGGCTTCCCTTCAAAACTGCCAATATCAGTCACTGTTCGAAAAACCCTCTCTCAACCCTTCCAACCTCCAATTCTGCTCTAAGGTCCTTGAAAGCGTCTTTGCCTCTCAACTCCATGCCTAGCTCTCTCGTTGCTCCATTTACCACCTTTGACCCATGTCCCTTGATACTCTTACTTAATAAAAATCTATTGATCTCAGTCTTGAAAATTTCAATTGACCCAATATCCACAGCCTTTTGCAGGTGTGAGTTCCAGATTTCCACCATCCTTTGTGTGAAAAAGTGCTTCCTGATTTCACCCCTGAATGACCCAGCTCTAATTTTAAGATTGTGCCCCTTGTTCTAGATCCCCCCCACCAAAGGAAATAGCTTCTATGGGGGGAATTTTAACACCAAAAAACAGGCAGGTTTGAGTGGAGTGGGAGGTTAAAGTGTTAAAAATCTGAATCCTGACCCCAACCCACCTCCGAACTGCCCACTTCTGGTTTTAACAGAGGCAGAACGGGGGGCAGTCGGTTCACCTGCTCCCAGGAGGCGGGCTGGCACTTTAAATATTATAATGAGGCTGCATGCCTCATTTGGAAGCACCGTTTTAAATTTAACTCTGGGTGGCCGGGTTTCCTGGGCCTCGGGGAACCTGGCAGCTAAAGGGAGGTGAAGACGCTGGATCCAAGAGGTAAGTGTCCGTTTACCAGCTGGATCCAGCGTACCTGCCTCGCCAACCCCATGTGATCGGACAGCCCTTCCGATCCCCCCCCCCACCCCACCGACCTCACCCACAAGGCCTCCGATCTCCCTCCCTGACCTCGCCCCCGACCCTTCCGATCCTCCCCCTGACCTCTCTCACAAAGCCTCCGATCTCCCTCCACCCCCCCCGACCCTTCCGATCTCCCTCCCTGATCACCTCCCCGACCCTTCCGATCCTCCCCCCCCCCGTCCCACCGACCTCACCCACAAGGCCTCCGATCTCCCCCCACACCCCCCCGACCCTTCCGCTCTCCCTCCCTGACCTCCCCCCGACCCTTCCGATCCTCCCCCCCCCCGTCCCACCGACCTCACCCACAAGGCCTCCGATCTCCCCCCACCCCCCCCGACCCTTCCGATCTCCCTCCCTGATCACCCCCCGACCCTTCCGATCTCCCCCCACCCCCCCCGACCCTTCCGATCTCCCTCCCTGATCACCCCCGACCCTTCCGATCCTCCCCCTCCACCGACCTCACCCACAAGGCCTCCGATCTCCCCCCACCCCCCCCGACCCTTCCGATCTCCCTCCCTGATCACCCCCCGACCCTTCCGATCTCCCCCCACCCCCCCCGACCCTTCCGATCTCCCTCCCTGATCACCCCCGACCCTTCCGATCCTCCCCCTCCACCGACCTCACCCACAAGGCCTCCGATCTCCCCCCACCCCCCCCGATCCTTCCGATCTCCCTCCCTGATCACCCCCCGACCCTTCCAATCCTCCCCCTCCATGATCTCCCCCCCACTCCAACCCGAGGCTTACGATCTCACCCACCCCCATCATGAGACCTCCGATCCCCGGCCCCCACACCCCCCCCTCCCCACCGGTCTCCGATCTCAGGCCATCCGATCTCTGACCCCTTGCTCCCCCCTAGATCTTTAGCCTTCTGACCCTCTCTGATCCCAGCCTTCTGACCACCCCCCAATCTCCAACCCCCCCCAGCCCCCGACCGACCCCACCCCACCCCTGACCTCCAATTCCTCCCTCCCTCCTCTCTGCTTCCCGGTTGCAGCCTGGTGCCGCAGGCCTACCTGCCCGACTGCCAGCCAGCCTCTCAATCTGTCTGGCTGCAGGCAGGAAACAGAGAAAAAAAATGTTAATCAGGCCCTGCCGTTAAATTAGGCAGGGCCTGAGGGCAACCCGCTCTACCGGGTTTCCTGACCGCAATCCAGCCCCCCTGCTCCCTACTACTCTATTGAATCCTTTTTATCATTTTAAACACCTCAGTTAGATCACCCCTCAGCTTTCTTACATCAAACGATTACAAGCAAAGTGTATGCAACCTGTCCTCATAATTTAACCCTTGGTATCATTCTGGTGAATCTGCGCTGTACTCCCTCCAATGCCAATATATCCTTTCTGAGGTGCGGTGCCCAAAACTGAACGCTGTACACCAGATGGGGTCTGACCAAGGCTGTGTACAACTGAACCATCACTTCTTCCCCTATGGATTCCAATCCCTTGAGATAAAGGCCAACATTTCATTAGTCTTTTTTGTTTACTTTCTGTACCTGTGCACTAGCATTTCATGATTTGTGTACCTGAATACCCAAATCCCTTCTCTCCTCCACAGTTCCTAGACTCTCATTAAGAAAATATTCCAATTTGACTTTCTTGTATCCTCACTTCCCCAGATTGAACGCCATCTTCCACAGTTTTGCCCATACATTTGAACTGTCTATGTCTCTTTGTAACTTCCTGCTCTACACAACTTACTGTGGTTCCTAACTTAGTGTCATCTGCAAACTTGGATATACACCTCTCTATTCCTTTATCCAAGTCATTGATATATATAGTGAAAAGCTGAGGCTCCAGCACAGATCCCCAGGGAACACCACTTGTTACATCCTGTCAGAGTACAGTCCATTTATCCCTACTCTCTGTCTCCTATCTCCCAGTCAATTACCAGCCCATGTCACAAGGTTACCTACAATTCTGTGTGTTTTAATTTTGCTAATAATCTCTTGTGCAGAACCTTATCAAATGCTTTCTGGTAGTCCATACAGATAAAATCCATAGACACTCCCCAATCCACCGTGACCTCCTCAGAAAATTGAACTAGATTAGTCAGATGTAACTGACCCTTCACAAATCCGTGCTGACTTTCTTTGGTCAGCTCAAACTTGTTCAAATGCTCAGTCACTCTGCCCCTGATGATAAATTCCAGTAACTTCCCACAACTGACGTTAAATTGACAGGTCTGCAGTTTCCTGGTTTCTCCCTCCCTCCTGTCTTCAATAATGGAGTGACATTTGCAATTTTCCAATCCAATGGCACAGTTCTCAAATCTAGAAAATTATGACTAAATCTGCAATTTCCCCACCTGTTCCTCTTAAAACTCTGCGGTGGAAACCATCAGGTCCTAGAGATTTGTCTACCTTAAATTCCATTATTTGCTGCATTATTTTTTTTTTACTTACATTAAATCCAACAAGTTCCTCTCCATGGCTTATTTTTAAGTTCCCTTGTACCCCTGGTATTTAGTCCTCTTCCTTTACTTTGAAAACGATGCAAAGTATTCATTTGACAATTCTCCCATTTCCTTATTACCCATTATAGTCTCACCTGTATCTATTTTGAATTGGCCCACATTCCCCCTTGCCACTAATTCTGACTAAATATATTTAAACTCCCTGTTTAAATGTCTTTAGTCCAGCACAACACGAACCAAAGTCACTGTGAGTGATGCTGGTGTTTTATCCCTCCTAGTCCTCTCTGCAGTCAGCGTGTGACATGGGTGCCATCCTCTTCAATGCCCCTTTTCCATTGTCCGGCTCTATGACACTATGCTGGAGTGGATCCACTCCTAATTATCCAGATCAAGCCAGCTTATCTCCAGCAATGACCTCAAGTCCCCCAAGGATCTGTCCTTGGCCTCCTCTTCCTTATCTATATGCTGCCAATTGGTGATACCATTCACACGCATGGGGTCAACTTCCATGTATGCTGATGACACCCAACTCTATCTCTACTTCTTTTCACCCCACTTCTTCCATGCTGTTGACTGTCTAATGTCAAGTATTAGATACATCACAATTCCTTCAAATGAATATTGGGAAAACCGAAGCCATAATTTTTGATGCCCACCATAAACTCTGGTCCCTTGCTTTCCCCCTCCCCGACCACTTCTTCCAGCTGAACAAAATCATGCAAGCAAGAAAGAACAAACTTGTATTTATACTGCGTTTTCATGTCCTTAGGATGTCCCAAAGCGCTTTACAGCCAATTAAGTACTTTTGAAGTGTAGTCACTGTTGTAATGTAGGCAAATATGGCACAGCAAGATCCCACAAACAGCATAAAATCTGTTTTGTGATGTTGGTTGAGGGAGGAATGTTGACGAGGGTGGGGTGGAATGCGTTTAGTCATGATTTTAAGAACATAAGAATTAGGAGCAAGAGTAGGCCATTCGGCCCCTCGAGCCTACTGCACCATTCAATAAGATTATGGCTGAGCTTCAATCTCAACTCTACTTTCCCACCTGATCTCCATATCCCTTGATTTCCTTAGAATTCCATCCAGCATGTTGTGGGACAGGCTTGATCTTTTCTGCCCGTCAATTTTGTATGTTCATATTACTCCCTATGCAATCCACACATTGTACACTTTACCTGCAGTGTGTAATACATGGAGATTATGTAACCCCACTGATGGTAACTGCTCAAGCGACTTGAGATGTTTTCTTATGCTAAAGGTGCTATATAAATGCAAGTTTGCTGTTGTTAATTAGTTGGCTTCAGAGGGACCAGTTTTGCAGTTCAAAATCTGGAGATCAGTAGATTGCTGCCACCTTCAAGAGGCCATTTGTCACATTTGAGGACAGAATGTGAGGACTGTCAGGCTATTTTATAAGGAGCCCTGCTTGGTATTTGCCGCGATCCCTAAACTGGGGGCACTGGGGCGAAAGGCCGAGGTTAACTCAGCACAGATCCCAGATGGAAATTAGTGTTAAAGATTGCACATTCCCATTTCATTAAAGATGGAAGATCACAGGCTGAAAGTGTGCAGATTTCCTGTACGAGTTCCCAGTGCCCACAAGGAGTGAGTTATTTTAACTTGCTTGACCCTTCTGGTCTGTAAGGCTTGTTACTAATTCTTGGTGCTTTCTTTAGCTGTGCTCTGTCAGTTTTTCTTAGATTAAATGAAATGCATGAAAAATTAGCTCGGCCGGTCACTATCCCTCTGCAACCCGATTAGCAATCGGTCCAGATTTGCTGAGTGTGTGCTATTTCAGCCATGTGCACACTCATGGGGGACATGGCGGGTCAACGTTAGGGTTGCCAACTCTGGTTGGACATCTTCCTAGCGGTTTCATCACGTGACCTCCGGCCTCCAACTGCACCGCCCCCACACTCCCGCCATTGGTCGCCCGACATGTCCATGCGATGCACCACCTTCCCAGCCAATTGGAAAATGAACAGACTCTTTGTCACCCGATTGGATGATTCTTCCGTGTCAGTCAAACAGCCTTTTTACCCATGTCTGGTATTTTTATAACAAGTAAACAAACAGTGGCAGCATGGATACGAAATTAGCTAAGGTGACAGGAAACAGAGAGTAGTGGTGGACGGTTGTTTTTAGGACTGGAGGAAGGTATACAATGGTGTTCCTCAGGGGTCGGTACTAGGACCACTGCTTTTCTTGATGTATATTAATGACTTGGATGTGGGTGTACAGGGCACTATTTCAAAATTTGCAGATGACACAAAACTTGGAAGTATATTGAACAGTGAGGAGGATAGTGATAGACTTCAAGAGGACATGGACAGGCTGGTGGAATGGGCGGACATGTGGCAGATGAAATTTAATGCAGAAAAGTGCGAAGTGATACATTTTGGAGAGGACATATAAACTAAAGGGTACAATCCTAAAGGGGGTGCACAAACAGAGAGATCTAGGGGTATATGTGCACAAATCGTTGAAGGTGGCAGGGCAAGTTGAGAAAGCAGTTAAAAAGGCTTACGGGATCCTGGGCTTCATGAATAGAGGTATAGAGTACTAAACTGTGGAAATTATGATGAACCTGTACAAAACACTGGATCGGCCTCAACTGGAATATTATGTCCAATTCTGGATGTTGCACTTTAGGAAGAATGTGAAGGCCTTAGAGAGGGTGCAGAAAAGATTTACGAAAATGATTCCAGGAATGAGGGACTTCAGTTACATTGACAGACTGGAGAAGCTGGGGTTGTTCTCCTTGGAGCAGAGAAGGTTGAGAGGAGATTTGATAGAGGTGTTCAAAATCATGAGGGGTCGAGACAGAGTAGATAGAAACCGTTCCCATTGTCAGAAGGGTTGAGAACCAGAGGACACAGATTTAAGGTGATTGGCAAAAGAACCAAAGGCGACATAAGAAAAAACTTTTTTACGCAGCGAGTGATTAGGATCTGAAATGCGCTGCCTGAAAGGGAGGTGGAGGCAGACTCAATCCTGGCTTTCAAAAGGGAGTTGGATAAGTACCTGAAGGAAAACAATTTGCAGGGCTACGGGGAAAGGGCGGGGGAGTGGGACTAGCTGAAGTGCTCTTGCAGAGAGCTGGCATGGGCTCGACAAGCCGAATGGCCTCCTTCTGTGCTGTAACCATTCTATGGTTGGATAAAGGGGAACCAGTGGACGTAGTGTATTTAGACTTCCAAAAGGCATTTGACAAGGTGCCACACAAAAGATTATTGCTTAAGATAAAAAATCACGGGATTGGGGGTAATATTCTGGCATGGATAGAGGATTGGCTATCTAACAGAAGGCAGAGAGTTGGGATAAATGGTTCATTCTCAGACTGGCAATCAGTAACTAGTGGTGTTCCGCAGGGGTCAGTGCTGGGTCCCCAACTCTTTACAATCTATATTAACGATTTGGAGGAGGGGACCGAGTGTAACAGATCAAAGTTTGCAGATGATACTAAGATGGGAGGGAAAGTAGTGAGTGAGGAGGACATAAAAAACCTGCAAGGGGACATCGACAGGCTAAGTAAGTGGGCAGAGATTTGGCAGATGGAATACAATACTGGAAAGTGTGAGGTTATGCACTTTGGCAGGAAAAATCGTAGAGCAAGTTATTATCTTAATGGCAAGAAACTGGAAAGTACTGAAGTACAAAGGGATCTGGGGGTCCTGGTGCACGAAACTCAAAAGGTTAGTATGCAGGTGCAGCAAGTGATTAAGAAGGCCAATGGAATGTTGGCTTTCATTGCTAGGGGGATAGAATATAAAAATAGGGAGGTATTGCTGCAGTTGTACAAGGTATTGGTGAGACCGCACCTGGAATACTGCGTACAGTTTTGGTGTCCATACTTAAGAAAGGACATACTTGCTCTCGAGTCAGTACAAAGAAGGTTCACTCGGTTAATCCCGGGGATGAGGGGATGGACATATGAGGAGAGGTTGAGTAGATTGGGACTCTACTCATTGGAGTTCAGAAGAATGAGAGGCGATCTTATT
>NC_140992.1:135289670-135368399 GCF_052327205.1 Somniosus microcephalus | reverse complement strand
CCTCGGGCAGCAGAGGTCCGGGGAGGAGCCTGGCTGCAGCAGAGGTCTGGGGAGGGGAGTCCGGGGGCAGCAGTGGTCCAGGGAGTGGAGCCCGGGGGCAGCAGAGGTCCGGGGAGGGGAGCCCGGGGCAGAGGTCTGCGGAGGGGAGCCCGGGGGGCAGAGGTCCGGGGAGGGGAGCCCGGGGGCAGAGGTCTGGGGAGGGAGCCCGGGGGCAGCAGAGGTCTGGGGAGGGGAGCCCGGGGCAGAGGTCCGGGGAGGGGGAGCCCGGGGGGCAGCAGAGGTCTGGGGAGGGGGAGCCCGGGCAGAGGTCTGGGAGGGGAGCCCGGGGCAGCAGAGGTCCAGGAAGGGGAGTCCGGGGGCAGCAGAGGTCTGGGGAGGGGAGCCGGGGCAGCAGAGGTCTGGGGAGGGGAGCCCGGAGGCAGCAGAGGTACAGGGAGTGGAGCCTGGGGCAGAGGTCCGGGGAGGGGAGCCCGGGGCAGAGGTCTGGGGAGGGGGAGCCCGGGGGCAGCAGAGGTCCAGGAAGTGGAGCCTGGGGGCAGAGGTCCAGGGAGGGGAGCCCGGGGGCAGCAGAGGTCTGGGGAGGGGAGCCAGGGGGCAGCAGAGGTCCAGGGAGGGGAGCCTGGGGGCAGCAGAGGTCTGGGGAGGGGAGCCCGGGGGCAGCAGAGGTCCAGGAAGGGGAGCCCGGGGGGCAGCAGAGGTCTGGGGAGGGGAGCCCGGGGCAGCAGAGGTCTGGGAGGGGAGTCGGGTCAGCAGAGGTCTGGGGAGGGGAGCCCGGGGGCAGCAGAGGTCTGGGGAGGGGAGCCCGGGGGCAGCAGAGGTCTGGGGAGGGGAGCCCGGGGCAGAGGTCTGGGGAGGGGAGCCCGGGGCAGCAGAGGTCCGGGGAGGGGAGCCTGGCTGCAGCAGAGGTCTGGGGAGGGGGAGTCCGGGGGGCAGCAGAGGTCCAGGGAGTGGAGCCCGGTGGCAGCAGAGGTCCGGGGAGGGGAGCCCGGGGCAGAGGTCTGCGGAGGGGAGCCCGGGGCAGAGGTCCGGGGGAGTGGAGCCCGGGGGCAGCAGAGGTCTGGGGAGGGGAGCCCGGGGCAGAGGTCTGGGGAGGGGAGCCCGGGGGCAGAGGTCTGGGGAGGGGAGCCCGGGGGCAGAGGTCCAGGACGGGGAGCCGGGGCAGCAGAGGTCTGGGGAGGGGAGCCCGGGGGCAGATGTCTAGGGAGGGGAGCCCGGGGGCAACAGAGGTCTGGGGAGGGGAGCCCGGGGCAGAGGTCCGGCGAGGGGAGCCCGGGGCAGAGGTCCGGGGAGGGGAGCCCGGGGCAGAGGTCCGGGGAGGGGAGCCCAGGGGCAGAGGTCCAGGGAGGGGAGCCCGGGGCAGAGGTCTAGGGAGGGGAGCCCGGGGGCAGCAGAGGTCTGGGGAGGGGAGCCCGGGGCAGAGGTCTGGGGAGGGGAGCCCGGGGGCAGCAGAGGTCTGAGGAGGGGAGCCCAGGGCAGAGGTCCGGGGCGTGGAGCCCGGTGGCAGCAGAGGTCCGGGGAGTGGAGCCTGTGGCAGAGGTGCGGGGAGTGGTGCCTGGGGCAGAGGTCCGGGGAGGGGAGCCAGGGGGCAGCAGAGGTGCCGGGGAGGGGAGCCCGGGGGCAGCAGAGGTCCGGGGAGGGGAGCCGGGGGGCAGATGTCTAGGGAGGGAGCCCGGGGGCAGCAGAGGTCCAAGGAGTGGAGCCCGGGGGCAGCAGAGGTCCGGGGAGGGAGCCCGGGGGCAGCAGAGGTCTGGGGAGGGGAGCCTGGGGCAGCAGAGGTCTGGGGAGGGGAGCCCGGGGGCAGCAGAGGTCTGGGGAGGGGAGCCCGGGGCAGCAGAGGTCCGGGGAGGGGAGCCCGGGGCAGAGGTCTGGGGAGGGGAGCCCGGGGGCAGCAGAGGTCCAGGGAGTGGAGCCTGGGGGCAGAGGTCCAGGGAGGGGAGCCCGGGGGCAGAGGTCTAGGGAGGGGAGCCCGGGGGCAGTAGAGGTCTGGGGAGGGGAGCCCGGGGGCAGCAGAGTTCTGGGGAGGGGAGCCCGGGGCAGCAGAGGTCCGGGGAGGGGACCCTGGGAGCAGCAGAGGTCCAGGGAGGGGAGCCTGGGGGCAGCAGAGGTCTGGGGAGGGGAGCCCGGGGGCAGCAGAGGTCCAGGAAGGGGAGCCCGGGGGCAGCAGAGGTCTGGGGAGGGGAGCCCGGGGCAGCAGAGGTCTGGGGAGGGGAGCCCGGAGGCAGCAGAGGTACAGGGAGTGGAGCCTGGGGCAGAGGTCCGGGGAGGGGAGCCCGGGGCAGAGGTCTGGGGAGGGGAGCCCGGGGGCAGCAGAGGTCCAGGGAGTGGAGCCTGGGGGGCAGAGGTCCAGGGAGGGGAGCCCGGGGGCAGCAGAGGTCCGGGGAGGGGAGCCAGGGGGCAGCAGAGGTCCGGGGAGGGGAGCCCGGGGGCAGATGTCTAGGGAGGGGAGCCCGGGGGCAGCAGAGGTCCAAGGAGTGGAGCCCGGGGGCAGCAGAGGTCCGGGGAGGGGAGCCCGGGGGCAGCAGAGGTCTGGGGAGGGGAGCCTGGGGGCAGCAGAGGTCTGGGGAGGGGAGCCCGGGGGCAGCAGAGGTCTGGGGAGGGGAGCCCGGGGGCAGCAGAGGTTCGGGGAGGGGAGCCCGGGGCAGAGGTCTGGGGAGGGGAGCCCGGGGGCAGCAGAGGTCCAGGGAGTGGAGCCTGGGGGCAGAGGTCCAGGGAGGGGAGCCCGGGGGCAGAGGTCTAGGGAGGGGAGCCCGGGGGGCAGCAGAGGTCTGGGGAGGGGAGCCCGGGGCAGCAGAGGTCCAGGGAGTGGAGCCCGGGGGCAGCAGAGGTCTGGGGAGGGGAGCCTGGCTGCAGCAGAGGTCTGGGGAGGGGAGTCCGGGGGCAGCAGAGGTTTGGGGAGGGGAGCCCGGGGCAGCAGAGGTCCGGGGAGGAGATCCCGGGGCAGAGGTCTGGGGAGGGGAGTCCGGGGCAGCAGAGGTCTGGGGAGGGGAGCCCGTGGGCAGCAGAGGTCTGGGGAGGGGAGCCCGGGGACAGCAGAGGTCTGGGGAGGGGAGCCCGGGGCAGAGGTCTGGGGAGGGGAGCCCGGGGCAGCAGAGGTCCGGGGAGGGGAGCCTGGCTGCAGCAGAGGTCTGGGGAGGGGAGTCCGGGGGCAGCAGAGGTCCAGGGAGCGGAGCCCGGGGGCAGCAGAGGTCCGGGGAGGGGAGCCCGGGGCAGAGGTCCGGGGAGGGGAGCCCGGGGGCAGCAGAGGTCTGGGGAGGGGAGCCCGGGGCAGAGGTCTGGGGAGGGGAGCCCGGGGGCAGAGGTCCGGGGAGGGGAGCCCGGGGGCAGAGGTCCAGGACGGGGAGCCCGGGGGCAGCAGACGTCTGGGGAGGGGAGCCCGGGGGCAGCAGAGGTCTGGGGAGGGGAGCCCGGGGCAGAGGTCTGGGGAGGGGAGCCCGGGGCAGCAGAGGTCCGGGGAGGGGAGCCTGGCTGCAGCAGAGGTCTGGGGAGGGGAGTCCGGGGGCAGCAGTGGTCCAGGGAGTGGAGCCCGGGGGCAGCAGAGGTCCGGGGAGGGGAGCCCGGGGCAGAGGTCTGCGGAGGGGAGCCCGGGGGCAGAGGTCCGGGGAGGGGAGCCCGGGGGCAGAGGTCTGGGGAGGGGAGCCCGGGGGCAGCAGAGGTCTGGGGAGGGGAGCCCGGGGCAGAGGTCCGGGGAGGGGAGCCCGGGGGCAGCAGAGGTCTGGGGAGGGGAGCCCGGGGCAGAGGTCTGGGGAGGGGAGCCCGGGGGCAGAGGTCCGGGGAGGGGAGCCCGGGGGCAGAGGTCCAGGACGGGGAGCCCGGGGCAGCAGAGGTCTGGGGAGGGGAGCCCGGGGGCAGCAGAGGTCTGGGGAGGGGAGCCCGGGGCAGAGGTCCGGGGAGGGAAGCCCGGGGGCAGATGTCTAGGGAGGGGAGCCCGGGGGGCAACAGAGGTCTGGGGAGGGGAGCCCGGGGCAGAGGTCCGGCGAGGGGAGCCCGGGGCAGAGGTCCGGGGAGGGGAGCCCGGGGCAGACGTCCAGGGAGGGGAGCCCGGGGCAGAGCTCCGGGGAGGGGAGCCCAGGGGCAGAGGTCCAGGGAGGGGAGCCCGGGGGCAGAGGTCTAGGGAGGGGAGCCCGGGGGCAGCAGAGGTCTGGGGAGGGGAGCCCGGGGCAGAGGTCTGGGGAGGGGAGCCCGGGGGCAGCAGAGGTCTGAGGAGGGGAGCCCAGGGCAGAGGTCCGGGGCGTGGAGCCCGGTGGCAGCAGAGGTCCGGGGAGTGGAGCCTGCGGCAGAGGTCCGGGGAGTGGTGCCTGGGGCAGAGGTCTGGGGAAGGGAGCCCGGGGGCAGCAGAGGTCCGGGGATGGGAGCCAGGGGGCAGCAGAGGTCCGGGGAGGGGAGCCCGGGGGCAGCAGAGGTCCGGGGAGGGGAGCCCGGGGGCAGCAGAGGTCCGGGGAGGGGAGCCCGGGGGCAGCAGAGGTCTGGGGAGTGGAGCCCGGGGGCAGCAGAGGTCCGGGGAGGGGAGCCCGGGGGCAGCAGAGGTCTGGGGAGGGGAGCCTGGGGGCAGCAGAGGTCTGGGGAGGGGAGCCCGGGGGCAGCAGAGGTCTGGGGAGGGGAGCCCGGGGGCAGCAGAGGTCCGGGGAGGGGAGCCCGGGGCAGAGGTCTGGGGAGGGGAGCCCGGGGGCAGCAGAGGTCCAGGGAGTGGAGCCTGGGGGCAGAGGTCCAGGGAGGGGAGCCCAGGGGCAGAGGTCTAGGGAGGGGAGCCCGGGGGCAGCAGAGGTCTGGGGAGGGGAGCCCGGGGCAGCAGAGGTCCGGGGAGTGGAGCCCGGGGGCAGCAGAGGTCTGGGGAGGGGAGCCTGGCTGCAGCAGAGGTCTGGGGAGGGGAGTCCGGGGGCAGCAGAGGTTTGGGGAGGGGAGCCCGGGGCAGCAGAGGTCCGGGGAGGAGAGCCCGGGGCAGAGGTCTGGGGAGGGGAGCCCGGGGCAGCAGAGGTCTGGGGAGGGGAGCCCGGGGGCAGCAGAGGTCTGGGGAGGGGAGCCCGGGGGCAGCAGAGGTCTGGGGAGGGGAGCCCGGGGCAGAGGTCTGGGGAGGGGAGCCCGGGGCAGCAGAGGTCCGGGGAGGGGAGCCTGGCTGCAGCAGAGGTCTGGGGAGGGGAGTCCGGGGGCAGCAGAGGTCCAGGGAGTGGAGCCCGGGGGCAGCAGAGGTCCGGGGAGGGGAGCCCGGGGCAGAGGTCTGGGGAGGGGAGCCCGGGGGCAGCAGAGGTCTGGGGAGGGGAGCCCGGGGCAGAGGTCCGGGGAGGGGAGCCCGGGGGCAGCAGAGGTCTGGGGAGGGTAGCCCGGGGCAGAGGTCTGGGGAGGGGAGCCCGGGGGCAGAGGTCCGGGGAGGGGAGCCCGGGGGCAGAGGTCCAGGACGGGGAGCCCGGGGCAGCAGAGGTCTGGGGAGGGGAGCCCGGGGGCAGCAGAGGTCTGGGGAGGGGAGCCCGGGGCAGAGGTCCGGGGAGGGAAGCCCGGGGGCAGATGTCTAGGGAGGGGAGCCCGGGGGCAACAGAGGTCTGGGGAGGGGAGCCCGGGGCAGAGGTCCGGCGAGGGGAGCCCGGGGCAGAGGTCCGGGGAGGGGAGCCCGGGGCAGAGGTCCAGGGAGCGGAGCCCGGGGCAGAGGTCCGGGGAGGGGAGCCCAGGGGCAGAGGTCCAGGGAGGGGAGCCCGGGGGCAGAGGTCTAGGGAGGGGAGCCCGGGGGCAGCAGAGGTCTGGGGAGGGGAGCCCGGGGGCAGCAGAGGTCTGAGGAGGGGAGCCCAGGGCAGAGGTCCGGGGCGTGGAGCCCGGTGGCAGCAGAGGTCCGGGGAGTGGAGCCTGCGGCAGAGGTCCGGGGAGTGGTGCCTGGGGCAGAGGTCTGGGGAGGGGAGCCCGGGGCAGAGGTCTGGGGAGGGGAGCCCGGGGCAGAGGTCTGGGGAGGGGAGCCCGGGGCAGAGGTCTGGGGAGGGGAGCCTGGGGGCAGCAGAGGTCTGGGGAGGGAGCCCGGGGCAGAGGTCTGAGGAGGGGAGCCCGGGGGCAGCAGAGGTCTGGGGAGGGGAGCCCGGGGCAGAGGTCCGGGGAGTGGAGCCCGGTGGCAGCAGAGCTCTGGGGAGTGGAGCCTGGGGCAGAGGTCCGGGGAGTGGAGCCTGGGGCAGAGGTCTGGGGAGGGGAGCCCGGGGCAGAGGTCTGGGGAGGGGAGCCTGGGGGCAGCAGAGGTCTGGGGAGGGGAGCCTGGGACAGTGGCCCAGACTTTTACAATGCTGTGAGCCTAAGAGAAGGACAAGTGCGTTAATGCTCACGGACTGGTTGTACCTGCAGGTCCTGAGATTAGGTCCGGTCACCAGCACAGCTCCAAAATCCCAGCATTCCCCACTGTGAAATGTAGCAAGCTGCAAAGTGGGTGCCCAATTTCAGAACCCGCACTTCCCCCCCAACAAGATTCTGCTGCTTCTCAAAATCGCAGCTCATGTATGTCTGATTTTAAATTAGATTTGCTTTGATCATCAGTCCCTTACTGACAACATAATGGGAGAATTTTAACATGGTGAATGGGTGCGGGTGGGGTTTAAATGGGGAAAAATTGGAAGCGTGTCGGGAAGTCGGCTCCAACCGGCGGACACCCGGCTTTTACTCAGGTGGGACAAGGGGCAGGCAGCCAGCCCACTCCCAGGAGGCAGGGTGGCACTTTAAATATGATAGTGAGGCTGGAGCCTCGGATTTAACCTGCTGTGCAGGTTTAACTGTGGCTGGCCGGGTTAACCGGGCCTCGGGATTCCCGGCAGCTGCAGCGAGGCGAGGACAGCCTTGGGGAGCACTCCTTATGGACCAGGAGGAGCAGGAGTGCTTCCTCCCGGCCCCCGCAAGCTCCCCCGCTCAGCGGGTCTGCAGGTAAAAATTCTGGCCATAGTGTTACACAACAGCCGACACCACTGCAGGTCGCCAATAAAAACAAGAGTCCAGGTCAGTGAAGACTGAAGAGTGACCAACAGGTACATATTTCAGGTGGGATTCTCTCAGAACCTTAGTGTCAGATTTCCAGCGTTCAGTTTTTCTTTTCATCTCTGCTGATTCACGTGTAACACAGCAAACAGAAGCCACATAGAACGGACTTTATTTCTGTCCAATCCCCCTTCCTCCTCTCTTGTTTGATAATGATGTTCTCAAACTTTAATAATCGCAACATAATTTCTCCCAGATCCGGGGAGGAAATGTGTCAAAATGTAAGCACGTTACTTAGAAGGTGGAGTCCCACTCAGCTCTGCTGCAAATTCCCAATTATCTGCACAGTGGGTTAAAGCTCTGGGCTCTGGAACTTCAGCTTCGAATCCTACTCAGACTGATGGGATGAATTTCTCCTGTCCGTTGGCTGTGAGAATTCTTTATATGAACCTGCGCAGTCTCAATCCAGTTCATAGTGGACATGGGCCCACTGCAGAAAACTATCCCAGTTTAACAGTTCCTGGCCATCTCACTCAGAGAGGCCACAGGATTTAAAGTCCCACTCCAGAGACTTGAGCCCATAATCCAGGTTGACACTCCAGTGCGGTAATGAGGGAGTGCTGAACTGTCAGAGGTGCCGTCTATCGGATGAGACATTAAACCGAGGCCCCGTCTGCTCTCTTAGGTGGATGTAAAAGATCCCACGGCACTATTTCGAAGTAGAGCAGGGGAGTTCTCCCCGATGTCCTGGCCAATATTGACCCATCAATCAACAGATTATCTGGTCATTATCACATTGCTGTTTGTGGGATCTTGCTGTGTGCACATTGGCTGCCGTGTTTCCTGCATTACAATACTTTGACAGTACTTCTTTGGCTATGAAGCATTTTGGGACTTCCTGAGGTTGGGAAAGGCGCTATATAAATGCAAGTTCTTTTTTTCTTCAAATGGAAATGCCACAAAGAGGATGTTCTTGTGAGCTTATTGAGGGAAACTGCTGCAGTGGAGGGAGCTTTACTCTGCATCTAACTGTGCTGCACTTGATCCGGAAGCATTTGATGCTGATACTGGGTGTCTGAAAAGGTAAGAGTTTTGCTCACCAGCATCAATATTCTCCACCTTGATGAGCATAAAGCTAGCAAAAATAAAAATGTAAAAAATTGCAGGCAGGACTCTGCTCTCATGGTGATTTCACTGGCTGAAGGATGGCAGGGTTTTATAGGGATTTAAAATTCCCTTTGGATCCAGAATCACTTTCATCTGCTGCATAATCTGCACCGCTGCTCTGGGCTTACTGAAATGAATGAAGTCTTTCTTCTTAAAGCCCAGGCCGTGCTCAGCACTGATACTTCCGCAATGCTGCGCAGTCCATTCGTACAAATAGGGCTCGATGGAGTCGAGCAGCTGCTGGTCGTATGCTGGAGATACAATGTTCAAATGCAAGTTTCCATCACCTAAGAAGAATAAAGAAATAATGAAGATATTTAAATGCAGATGGCATCGCCCCGCGCCTTTAAATACACACTCGGCTGAGCTGCCACTTCCCATGGGAACTGCTCCACCAGCATGAGTCAGGATCTTCAGGAGAGGATGGCAAAAAAACAGGAATGGGCACAAAAAATAAAATAAAAGTGAATCTGAGAGAAATAACACACCGACCCTCCAGAACTCACCCTCCCCTAATAAGCAGCACAACAGCGAATCTCACCAAGGTGCCCGTAGCCAACGACACGCTTCGCCCTCACCCCCAGTCTGCTCTTCATATCGGTGACAATCTCGTAGATACTCTCCAGCGGTAGCGAGATGTCATATTTGTACACAAAGCCGTCATGGACCAGTGCTTCGGTGATGCGTTCCCGCAGAGCCCAGAGCGCCTTCAGGAAAAGAACATCAAACCCATTAGAATACACAGAATCCCTGGCATAGGAACATGTCCTCCTCAATCCCCCAAAACATATCACGACTGACTGATCCAGACGTCACGTCTCCTCTTAGGGTTTAGCTGTGTAATGAATGCTTTCTCCACGATGTGCTTTACAATGGCACAGTTACGATGGGTCGAATGGCATCCTTCTGTGCTGTAAACATCTATGGAACGAGCACCAACTCGAGCCTCAAGTCACTTACTGACTCATATGCCCCGTGGGCAGGTTTATTTGCTCGAGCAATTTACAGATCAGACAAAGAGAAGAGCTTCGATATACACACAGACTACAGTGAGGCCTCAGACCCACATTAATGGGTTCGATACGCAGGCAGACTTACGGGAATGGGCTCCTTAGAGAGACTGGAAAAATTCCCTTAAGAGTGGAACTTGCACGAAGCAAGCGCTTCCCCTTGTTTGCACTCACTTGCCCATTTACTCCCGATATTTCAGGATGTGAGTAACCATTTGGAACAAGGTAGACAGAGGGAGCATTCACACCAGCCTCAGAGCTCACACTCATTCAAAAGTGCCATTGATGTGTGTGCTGGGAATGCTGGCTATGTGTTCAAATGCCAAGCCGTAGTAGACAGTACAGATAGATGGACACTGTGGGGGGCAATTGTAACCTAACCCGTCTGTCGGGAAACTGACGGGATCAGTAGTTTTACGTCCCACCTGATTTTACTCCATTGAAGTCAAAGGAGAGTAAGATCGGATGGGGTGTAAATCGGGAGTCCAACCCCGGCCGCCAGTTTCCCGCCTGGTGGGTTGGGTTAAAATTGCCCCGTCTTTCATGAGTTGCCTTTCTATATGGTCCAGGGGCAACCCATACGTACAGCTATCAGTTTTGATTCAAGCCTGAAGTCCAACACATAGCAATGTTAGCATCTGTCTCATAATGTGGATCCTCACACAGCCCCAGATTGTTGAAGTGCGTTTGTTGCTTGGTTATGTGGCAGCAACCAAAATCGTGTCCCAGGGACATGAGCAACAAAGTGTACTTTAATCAGCCATATTGCTCTCCAGCCCTATGTTTTCTGCAAATGACACTAGAACCTCATTATAATAAAGTGCGATTATTGCAAACCTTTCACGATGAAGAGCTCGTTCAGAGGTCCAGTGTGCTACATTCAAAGGAGTTCAAACCTCAATAAGAACTGCTTTCGCCGTTCTGCGTTTGTGCTAAGGTGTCCTCCTCCATCGGTTTGTAATCGGCACAATCACAGGTAAAAGAACCCACTCATTTTGAGACACTCGGGCTCTGTTACAAACTGCTGCCATACCTGTGTATTCTGCTTATCTTGGTCATGGCTCAATTTTCCTGAGCGGCACAGAAAGATAATCAGTGGAATGTCAAAGGATTTATTACAGATTTGCACATTGTCCCAGCGGGAAGGAGCAGGAGTAACACAGACATAAAATGAATAAAGGCACAAAGCAACAGCTGGGACCCCAAACAATTCTTCCAATCCATTCCGACTATCAGAAATTCTACACAGAACAACACAAGCTGATAGATTGGACACATTGCTGCGTACAGAAGCTGAAGGCAAATATTCTACAGCAAAAAAACATTCACTCCATGTTTTCCACATCAGATCCACGGTCTTTTCCCAGTTATTCCCCCATTTAAATGGGTTAGATATACAGGAAAGGGTTAGCGATAGAGACAAGTGCACAGTAAAGGGTTAGAGATAGAGACAGGTGCACAGTAAAGGGCTGGAGATAGAAACAGGTGCACAGTAAAGGGTTAGAGATAGAGACAAGTGCACAGTAAAGGGTTAGCGATAGAGACAAGTGCACAGTAAAGGGTTCGAGATAGAGACAAGTGCACAGTAAAGGGCTGGAGATAGAAACAGGTGCATAGTAAAGGGTTAGAGATAGAGACAAGTGCACAGTAAAGGGTTAGCGATAGAGACAAGTGCACAGTAAAGGGTTAGCGATAGAGACAAGTGCACAGTAAAGGGTTAGCGATAGAGACAAGTGCACAGTAAAGGGTTAGCGATAGAGACAAGTGCACAGTAAAGGGTTAGCGATAGAGACAAGTGCACAGTAAAGGGTTAGCGATAGAGACAAGTGCACAATAAAGGGTTAGCGAGAGAGACAAGTGCACAGTAAAGGGTTAGCGATAGAGACAAGTGCACAGTAAAGGGTTACAGATAGAGACAAGTGCATAGTAAGGGGTTAGAGATAGAGGCAGGTGCACAGTAAAGGGTTAGAGATAGAGACAGGTGCACAGTAAGGGGTGAGAGATAGACACAGGTGCACAGTAAAGGGTTAGAGATAGAGACAGGTGCACAGTAAGGGGTTGGAGATAGAGACAGGTGCACAGTAAGGGGTTAGAGATAGAGACAGGTGCACAGTAAAGGGTGGGAGATAGAGACAGGTGCACAGTAAAGGGTTAGAGATAGAGACAGGTGTACAGTAAAGGGTTAGAGATAGAGACAGGTGCACAGTAAAGGATTGGAGATAGAGACAGGTGGACAGTAATGGCTTAGAGATAGAGAGAGTTGCACAGTAAAGTGTTAGAACCAGAGACAGGTGCACAGTAAGGGGTTAGAGATAGAGGCAGGTGCACAGTAAAGGGGTTAGAGATAGAGACAGGTGCACAGTAAAGGGGTTAGAGATAGAGACAGGTGCACAGTTAAGGGTTGGAGATAGAGACAGGTGCACAGTAAAGTGTTAGAACCAGAGACAGGTGCACAGTAAGGGGTTAGAGATAGAGACAGGTGCACAGTAAAGGGGTGAGAGATAGAGACAGGTGCACAGTTAAGGGTTGGAGGTAGAGACAGGTGCACAGTAAGGGGTTAGAGATAGAGACAGGTGCACAGTAAAGGGTTGGAGATAGAGAGAGGTGCACAGTAAAGGGTTAGAGATAGAGACAGGTGCACAGTATGGGGTCAGAGATAGAGACAGGTGCACAGTAAAGGGGTGAGAGATAGAGACAGGTGCACAGTTAAGGGTTGGAGGTCGAGACAGGTGCACAGTAAGGGGTTAGAGATAGAGACAGGTGCACAGTAAAGGGTTGGAGATAGAGAGAGGTGCACAGTAAAGGGTTAGAGATAGAGACAGGTGCACAGTATGGGGTCAGAGATAGAGACAGGTGCACAGTAAAGGGTTAGACATAGAGACAGGTGCACAGTAAAGGGTTGGAGATAGAGACAGGTGCACAGTAAATTGTTAGAAGTGGAGACAGGTGCACAGTAAGGGGTTAGAGATAGAGACAGGTGCACAGTAAGCGGTTGGAGACAGAGACAGGTGCACAGTAAGGAGTTGGAGATAGAGACAGGTGCACAGTAAGGAGTTGGAGATAGAGACAGGTGCAGAATAAGGGGTTCGAGATAGAGACAGGTGCACAGTAAAGGGTTAGAGATAGAGACAGGTGCACAGTAAGGGGTTGGAGATAGACACGGGTGCACAGTAAGGGGTTGGAGACAGAGACAGGTGCACAGTAAAGGGTTGGAGATAGAGACAGGTGCACAGTAAAGTGTTAGAGATAGAGACAGGTGCACAGTAAGGGGTTGGAGACAGAGACAGGTGCACAGTAAGGGGTTCGAGACAGAGATAGGTGCACAGTAAGGGGTTAGAGATAGAGACAGGTGCACAGTAAAGGGTTAGAGATAGAGACAGGTGCACAGTAAAGTGTTACAAATAGAGACAGGTGCACAGTAAGAGGTTGGAGACAGAGATAGGTGCACAGTAAGGGGTTAGAGATAGAGACAGGTGCACAGTAAAGGGTAGAGATAGAGACAGGCGAACAGTTAAGGGTTAGAGATAGAGACAGGTGCACAGTTAAGGGTTGGTGGTAGAGACAGGTGCACAGTAAGGAGTTAGAGAATAGAGTCAGGTGCACAGTAAAGGGTTGGAGATAGAGACAGGTGCACAGTAAAGGGTTGGAGATGGAGACAGGTGCACAGTAAAGGGTTGGAGACAGAGACAGGTGCACAGTAAAGGGTTATAGATAGAGACAGGTGCACAGTAAGCAGTTGGAGATAGAGACAGTTGCACAGTAAAGGGTTAGAGATAGAGACAGGTGCACAGTAAAGGGTTGGAGATAGAGACAGGTGCACAGTAAAGGGTTGGAGATAGAGACAGGTGCACAGTAAAGGGTTGGAGATAGAGACAGGTGCACAAGAAAGGGTTGGAGATAGAAACAGGTGCACAGTTAGGGGTTGGAGATAGAGACAGGTGCACAGTAAAGGGTTGGAGATAGAGACAGGTGCACAGTGAGGGGTTGGAGAAAGAGACAGGTGCACAGTAAAGGGTTGGAGAGAGAGACAGGTGCACAGTAAAGGGTTGGAGATAGAGAAAGGTGCACAGTAAAGGGTTAGAGATAGAGACAGGTGCACAGTAAAGGTTTGGAGATAGAGACAGGCGCACAGTAAAGGGTTGGAGATAGAAACAAGTGCACAGTAAAGGGTTGGAGATAGAAACAGGTGCACAGTAAGGGGTTGGAGATAGAGACAGGTGCACAGTAAAGGGTTGGAGATAGAGACAGGTGCACAGTAAGGGGTTGGAGATA
Source organism: Somniosus microcephalus (assembly GCF_052327205.1). Lineage (NCBI taxonomy): Eukaryota > Metazoa > Chordata > Chondrichthyes > Squaliformes > Somniosidae > Somniosus > Somniosus microcephalus. The sequence goes on along the minus strand of NC_140992.1, from coordinate 135,355,020 downwards.
GAGACAGGTGCACAGTAAGGGGTTGGAGACAGAGACAGGTGCACAGTAAAGGGTTGGAGACAGAGACAGGTGCACAGTAAAGGGTTGGAGACAGAGACAGGTGCAGAGCAAAGGGTTAGAGATAGAAACAGGTGCACAGTAAAGGGTGGGAGATAGGGTCAGGTGCACAGTAAAGGGTTAGAGATAGAAACAGGTGCACAGGAAAAGGGTGGGAGATAGGGTCAGGTGCACAGTAAAGTGTTAGAACTAGAGACAGGTGCACAGTAAGGGGTTAGAGATAGAGGCAGCTGCACAGTAAAGGGTCAGAGATAGAGACAGGTGCACAGTAAAGGGTTGGAGACAGAGGCAGGTGCACAGTAAAGTGTTCGGACTAAAGACAGGTGTACAGTAAAGGGGTTAGAGATAGAGACAGGTGCACAGTAAAGGGTTAGAGATAGAGACAGGTGCACAGTAAGGCGTTAGAGATAGAGACAGGTGCACAGTGAGGGGTTGGATTCAGAACAGGTGCACAGTAAGGGGTTGGAGATAGAGACAGGTGCACAGAAAAGGGTTGGAGATAGAGACAGGTGCACAGTAAGGGGTTGGAGACAGAGACAGGTGCACAGTAAAGGGTTGGATATAGAGACAGGTGCACAGTAAAGCGTTACAGATAGAGACAGGTGCACAGTAAAGGGTTGGAGATAGAGACAGCTGCACAGTAAAGGGTTACAGATAGAGACAGGTGCATAGTAAAGGGAGGGAGATAGAGATAGGAGCACAGTAAAGGGTTGGAGATAGAGACAGGTGCACAGTAAAGGGTTGGAGACAGATACAGGTGCACAGTAACGTGTTAGAGATAGAGACAGGTGCACAGTAAGGGGTTGGAGATAGAGACAGGTGCACAGTAAAGGGTTGGAGATAGATACAGGTGCACAGTAAAGGGTTAGAGACAGAGACAGGTGCACAGTAACGTGTTAGAGATAGAGACAGGTGCACAGTGAGGGGTTGGAGAAAGAGACAGGTGCACAGTAAAGGGTTGGAGAAAGAGACAGGTGGACAGTAAGGGCTTAGAGATAGAGACAGGTGCACAGTAAAGTGTTAGAACCAGAGACAGGTGCACAGTAAGGGGTTAGAGATAGAGACAGGTGCACAGTAAAGGGGTTAGAGATAGAGACAGGTGCACAGTTAAGGGTTGGAGGTAGAGACAGGTGCACAGTAAGGGGTTAGAGATAGAGACAGGTGCACAGTAAAGGGTTGGAGATAGAGACAGGTGCACAGTAAAGGGTTAGAGATAGAGACAGGTGCACAGTAAAGTGTTAGAGATAGAGACAGGTGCACAGTAAGGGGTTGGAGATAGAGAAAGGTGCACAGTAAAGTGTTAGAGATAGAGACAGGTGCACAGTAAAGGGTTGGAGATAGAGACAGGTGGACAGTAAGGGCTTAGAGATAGAGAGAGTTGCACAGTAAAGGGGTTAGAGATAGAGACAGGTGCACAGTAAGGGGTTAGAGATAGAGACAGGTGCACAGTAAAGTGTTAGAACCAGAGACAGGTGCACAGTAAGGGGTTAGAGATAGAGACAGGTGCACAGTAAAGGGGTTAGAGATAGAGACAGGTGCACAGTCAAGGGGTTGGAGATAGAGACAGGTGCACAGTAAAGGGTTAGAGATAGAGACAGGTGCACAGTAAAGGGTTGGAGATAGAGACAGGTGCACAGTAAAGGGTGAGAGACAGAGACAGGTGCACAGGAAAGAGTTGGAGATAGAGACAGGTGCACAGTAAAGGGTTAGATATAGAGAGAGGTGCACAGTAAGGGGTGGGAGATAGAGACAGATGCACAGTAAAGGGTTAGAGATAGAGACAGGTGCACAGTAAAGGGTTGGAGATAGAGACAGGTGCACAGTAAAGGGTTAGAGACAGAGACAGGTGCACAGGAAAGAGTTGGAGATAGAGACAGGTGCACAGTAAAGGGTTAGATATAGAGAGAGGTGCACAGTAAAGGGTTGGAGATAGAGACAGGTGCACAGTAAAGGTGTAGAGATAGAGACAGGTGCACAGTAAGGGGTTGGAGCTAGAGACAGGTGCACAGTAAGGGGTTCGAGATAGAGACAGGTGCACAGTAAAGGGTTAGAGATAGAGACAGGTGCACAGTAAAGGGGTTAGAGATAGAGACAGGTGCACAGTAAAGGGTTAGAGATAGAGATAGGTGCACAGTAAAGGGTTGGAGATAGAGACAGGTGCACAGTAAGGGGTTGGAGATAGAGACAGGTGCACAGTAAGCGGTTGGAGATAGAGACAGTTGCTCAGTAAAGGTTTAGAGATAGAGAGAGGTGCACAGTAAAGGGTTGGAGACAGAGACAGGTGCACAATAAAGGGTTGGAGATAGAAACAGGTGCACAGTAAGGGGTTGGAGATAGAGACAGGTGCACAGTAAAGGGTTGGAGATAGAGACAGGTGCACAGTAAGGGGTTGGAGATAGAGACAGGTGCACAGTAAGGGGTTGGAGACAGAGACAGGTGCACAGTAAAGGGTTGGAGATAGAGACAGGTGCACAGTAAAGGGTTGGAGACAGAGACAGGTGCACAGTAAAGGGTTGGAGACAGAGACAGGTGCAGAGCAAAGGGTTAGAGATAGAAACAGGTGCACAGTAAAGGGTGGGAGATAGGGTCAGGTGCACAGTAAAGGGTTAGAGATAGAAACAGGTGCACAGGAAAAGGGTGGGAGATAGGGTCAGGTGCACAGTAAAGGGTTAGAGATAGAGAGAGGTGCACAGTAAAGGGTTAGAATTAGAACCGGTGCACAGTAAAGTGTTAGAACTAGAGACAGGTGCACAGTAAGGGGTTAGAGATAGAGGCAGCTGCACAGTAAAGGGTCAGAGATAGAGACAGGTGCACAGTAAAGGGTTGGAGACAGAGGCAGGTGCACAGTAAAGTGTTCGGACTAAAGACAGGTGTACAGTAAAGGGGTTAGAGATAGAGACAGGTGCACAGTAAAGGGTTAGAGATAGAGACAGGTGCACAGTAAGGCGTTAGAGATAGAGACAGGTGCACAGTGAGGGGTTGGATTCAGAGACAGGTGCACAGTAAGGGGTTGGAGATAGAGACAGGTGCACAGAAAAGGGTTGGAGATAGAGACAGGTGCACAGTAAGGGGTTGGAGACAGAGACAGGTGCACAGTAAAGGGTTGGATATAGAGACAGGTGCACAGTAAAGCGTTACAGATAGAGACAGGTGCACAGTAAAGGGTTGGAGATAGAGACAGCTGCACAGTAAAGGGTTACAGATAGAGACAGGTGCATAGTAAAGGGAGGGAGATAGAGATAGGAGCACAGTAAAGGGTTGGAGATAGAGACAGGTGCACAGTAAAGGGTTGGCGACAGATACAGGTGCACAGTAACGTGTTAGAGATAGAGACAGGTGCACAGTAAGGGGTTGGAGATAGAGACAGGTGCACAGTAAAGGGTTGGAGATAGATACAGGTGCACAGTAAAGGGTTAGAGACAGAGACAGGTGCACAGTAACGTGTTAGAGATAGAGACAGGTGCACAGTAAGGGGTTGGAGAAAGAGACAGGTGCACAATAAAGGGTTGGAGAAAGAGACAGGTGGACAGTAAGGGCTTAGAGATAGAGACAGGTGCACAGTAAAGTGTTAGAACCAGAGACAGGTGCACAGTAAGGGGTTAGAGATAGAGACAGGTGCACAGTAAAGGGGTTAGAGATAGAGACAGGTGCACAGTTAAGGGTTGGAGGTAGAGACAGGTGCACAGTAAGGGGTTAGAGATAGAGACAGGTGCACAGTAAAGGGTTGGAGATAGAGACAGGTGCACAGTAAAGGGTTAGAGATAGAGACAGGTGCACAGTAAAGTGTTAGAGATAGAGACAGGTGCACAGTAAGGGGTTGGAGATAGAGAAAGGTGCACAGTAAAGTGTTAGAGATAGAGACAGGTGCACAGTAAAGGGTTGGAGATAGAGACAGGTGGACAGTAAGGGCTTAGAGATAGAGAGAGTTGCACAGTAAAGGGGTTAGAGATAGAGACAGGTGCACAGTAAGGGGTTAGAGATAGAGACAGGTGCACAGTAAAGTGTTAGAACCAGAGACAGGTGCACAGTAAGGGGTTAGAGATAGAGACAGGTGCACAGTAAAGGGGTTAGAGATAGAGACAGGTGCACAGTCAAGGGGTTGGAGATAGAGACAGGTGCACAGTAAAGGGTTAGAGATAGAGACAGGTGCACAGTAAAGGGTTGGAGATAGAGACAGGTGCACAGTAAAGGGTGAGAGACAGAGACAGGTGCACAGGAAAGAGTTGGAGATAGAGACAGTTGCACAGTAAAGGGTTAGATATAGAGAGAGGTGCACAGTAAGGGGTGGGAGATAGAGACAGGTGCACAGTAAAGGGTTAGAGATAGAGACAGGTGCACAGTAAAGGGTTGGAGATAGAGACAGGTGCACAGTAAAGGGTTAGAGACAGAGACAGGTGCACAGGAAAGAGTTGGAGATGGAGACAGGTGCACAGTAAAGGGTTAGATATAGAGAGAGGTGCACAGTAAAGGGTTGGAGATAGAGACAGGTGCACAGTAAAGGTGTAGAGATAGAGACAGGTGCACAGTAAGGGGTTGGAGCTAGAGACAGGTGCACAGTAAGGGGTTCGAGATAGAGACAGGTGCACAGTAAAGGGTTAGAGATAGAGACAGGTGCACAGTAAAGGGGTTAGAGATAGAGACAGGTGCACAGTAAAGGGTTAGAGATAGAGATAGGTGCACAGTAAAGGGTTGGAGATAGAGACAGGTGCACAGTAAGGGGTTGGAGATAGAGACAGGTGCACAGTAAGCGGTTGGAGATAGAGACAGTTGCTCAGTAAAGGTTTAGAGATAGAGACAGGTGCACAGTAAAGGGTTGGAGACAGAGACAGGTGCACAATAAAGGGTTGGAGATAGAAACAGGTGCACAGTAAGGGGTTGGAGATAGAGACAGGTGCACAGTAAAGGGTTGGAGATAGAGACAGGTGCACAATAAAGGGTTGGAGATAGAGACAGGTGCACAGTAAAGGGTTAGAGATAGAGGCAGGTGCAGAGTAAGGGGTTGGAGATAGAAACATGTGCACAGTAAAGGGTTCGAGATAGAGACAGGTGCACAGTAAGGGGTTAGAGATAGAGACAGGTGCACAGTATGGGGTCAGAGATAGAGACAGGTGCACAGTAAAGGGTGAGAGATAGAGACAGGTGCACAGTAAGGGGTTGGAGATAGAGACAGGTGCACAGTAAAGGGTTGGAGATAGAGACAGGTGCACAGTAAAGGGTTGGAGATAGAGACAGGTGCACAGTAAAGTGTTAGAGATAGAGGCAGGTGCAGAGTAAGGGGTTGGAGATAGAAACATGTGCACAGTAAAGGGTTCGAGATAGAGACAGGTGCACAGTAAGGGGTTAGAGATAGAGACAGGTGCACAGTATGGGGTCAGAGATAGAGACAGGTGCACAGTAAAGGGTTAGAGATAGAGACAGGTGCACAGTAAAGGGTTGGAGATAGAGACAGGTGCACAGTAAATTGTTAGAAGTGGAGACAGGTGCACAGTAAGGGGTTAGAGATAGAGACAGGTGCACAGTAAGCGGTTGGAGACAGAGACAGGTGCAGAATAAGGGGTTAGAGATAGAGACAGGTGCACAGTAAAGGGTTAGAGATAGAGACAGGTGCACAGTAAGGGGTTGGAGACAGAGACAGGTGCACAGTAAGGGGTTGGAGACAGAGACAGGTGCACAGTAAAGGGTTGGAGATAGAGACAGGTGCACAGTAAAGGGATAAAGATAGAGACAGGTGCACAGTAAAGGGTTGGAGATAGAGACAGCTGCACAGTAAAGGGTTAGAGATAGAGACAGGTGCACAGTAAAGGGTTGGAGATAGAGACAGGTGCACAGTCAAGGGGTTGGAGATAGAGACAGGTGCACAGTAAGGGGTGGGAGATAGAGACAGGTGCACAGTAAAGGGTTAGAGATAGAGACAGGTGCACAGGAAAGGGTTGGAGATAGAGACAGGTGCACAGTAAAGGGTTAGAGATAGAGACAGGTGCACAGTAAAGGGTTGGAGATAGAGACAGGTGCACAGTAAAGGGTTAGATGTAGAGACAGGTGCACAGTAAAGGGTTGGAGATAGAGACAGGTGCACAGTAAAGGGTTAGAGATAGAGACAGGTGCACAGTAAGGGGTTGGAGATAGAGACAGGTGCACAGTAAGGGGTTGGAGATAGAGACAGGTGCACAGTAAGGGGTGGGAGATAGAGACAGGTGCACAGTAAAGGGTTAGAGATAGAGACAGGTGCACAGTAAAGGGTTGGAGAAAGAGACAGGTGCACAGTAAAGGGTTAGAGATAGAGACAGGTGCACAGTAAAGGGTTAGATGTAGAGAGAGGTGCACAGTAAAGGGTTGGAGATAGAGACAGGTGCACAGTAAAGGGTTAGATGCAGAGAGAGGTGCACAGTAAAGGGTTGGAGATAGAGACAGGTGCACAGTAAAGGTGTAGAGATAGAGACAGGTGCACAGTAAGGGGTTGGAGCTAGAGACAGGTGCACAGTAAGGGGTTCGAGATAGAGACAGGTGCACAGTAAAGGGTTAGAGATAGAGACAGGTGCACAGTAAAGGGGTTAGAGATAGAGACAGGTGCACAGTAAAGGGTTAGAGATAGAGATAGGTGCACAGTAAAGGGTTGGAGATAGAGACAGGTGCACAGTAAGGGGTTGGAGATAGAGACAGGTGCACAGTAAGCGGTTGGAGATAGAGACAGTTGCTCAGTAAAGGTTTAGAGATAGAGACAGGTGCACAGTAAAGGGTTGGAGATAGAGACAGGTGCACAATAAAGGGTTGGAGATAGAAACAGGTGCACAGTAAGGGGTTGGAGATAGAGACAGGTGCACAGTAAAGGGTTGGAGATAGAGACAGGTGCACAGTAAAGGGTTGGAGATAGAGACAGGTGCACAGTAAAGGGTTGGAGATAGAGACAGGTGCACAATAAAGGGTTGGAGATAGAAACAGGAGCACAGTAAGGGGTTGGAGATAGAGACAGGTGCACAGTCAAGGGTTGGAGATAGAGACAGGTGCACAGTAAAGGGTTGGAGATAGAGACAGGTGCACAGTAAAGGGCTAGAGATAGAGGCAGGTGCAGAGTAAGGGGTTGGAGATAGAAACATGTGCACAGTAAAGGGTTGGAGATAGAGACAGGTGCACAGTAAAGGGTTGGAGATAGAGACAGGTGCACAGTATGGGGTCAGAGATAGAGACAGGTGCACAGTAAAGGGTTAGAGATAGAGACAGGTGCACAGTAAGGGGTTAGAGATCGAGACAGGTGCACAGTAAGCGGTTGGAGACAGAGACAGGTGCACAGTAAGGAGTTGGAGATAGAGACAGGTGCACAGTAAGGAGTTGGAGATAGAGACAGGTGCAGAATAAGGGGTTAGAGATAGAGACAGGTGCACAGTAAAGGGTTAGAGATAGAGATAGGTGCACAGTAAAGTGTTAGAGATAGAGACAGGTGGACAGTAAGGGCTTAGAGATAGAGAGAGTTGCACAGTAAAGGGGTTAGAGATAGAGACAGGTGCACAGTAAGGGGTTAGAGATAGAGACAGGTGCACAGTAAAGTGTTAGAACCAGAGACAGGTGCACAGTAAGGGGTTAGAGATAGAGACAGGTGCACAGTAAAGGGTTAGAGATAGAGACAGGTGCACAGTAAAGTGTTACAAATAGAGACAGGTGCACAGTAAAGGGTTAGAGATAGAGACAGGTGCACAGTAAAGGGGTTAGAGATAGAGACAGGTGCACAGTAAAGGGTTATAGATAGAGACAGGTGCACAGTAAGCGGTTGGAGATAGAGACAGGTGCACAAGAAAGGGTTGGAGATAGAAACAGGTGCACAGTAAAGGGTTGGAGATAGAGACAGGTGCACAGTGAGGGGTTGGAGATAGAGACAGGTGCACAGTAAAGGGTTGGAGATAGAAACAAGTGCACAGTAAAGGGTTGGAGATAGAGACAGGTGCAGAGTAAAGGGTTAGAGATAGAGACAGGTGCACAGTAAAGGGTTAGAGATAGAGACAGGTGCACAGTAAAGGGTTGGAGATAGAGACAGGTGCACAGTGAGGGGTTGGAGATAGAGACAGGTGCACAGTAAAGGGTTGGAGATAGAGACAGGTGCACAGTAAAGGGTTGGAGATAGAGACAGGTGCAGAGTAAAGGGTTAGAGATAGAGACAGGTGCACAGTAAAGGGTTAGAGTTAGAGACAGGTGCACAGTAAAGGGTTGGAGATAGAGACAGGTGCACAGTAAAGGGTTGGAGATAGAAACAAGTGCACAGTAAGGGGTTGGAGATAGAGACAGGTGCACAGAAAAGGGTTGGAGATAGAGACAGTTGCACAGTAAAGGGTTGGAGATAAAAACAGGTGCACAGTAAGGGGTTGGAGATAGAGACAGGTGCACAGTAAAGGGTTAGAGATAGAGACAGGTGCACAGTAAAGCGGTTAGAGATAGAGACAGGTGCACAGTAAAGGGTTAGAGATAGAGACAGGTGCACAGTAAAGCGGTTAGAGATAGAGACAGGTGCACAGTAAGGGGTTAGAGATAGAGACAGCTGCACAGTAAAGGGTTAGAGATAGAGACAGGTGCACAGTAAAGGGTTGGAGATAGAGACAGGTGCACAGTAAGGCGTTCGAGATAGAGACAGGTGCACAGTAAGGGGTTGGATTCAGAGACAGGTGCACAGTAAGGGGTTGGAGATAGAGACAGGTGCACAGAAAAGGGTTGGAGATAGAGACAGGTGCACAGTAAGGGGTTGGAGACAGAGACAGGTGCACAGTAAAGGGTTGGATATAGAGACAGGTGCACAGTAAAGCGTTACAGATAGAGACAGGTGCACAGTAAAGGGTTACAGATAGAGACAGGTGCATAGTAAAGGGAGGGAGATAGAGACAGGTGCAGAGTAAAGGGTTGGAGATAGAGACAGGTGCACAGTAAAGTGTTAGAAATAGAGACAGGTGCACAGTAAAGGGATAGAAATAGAGACAGGTGCACAGTAAAGTGTTAGAGATAGAGACAGGTGCACAGTAAGGGGTTGGAGATAGAGACAGGTGCACAGTAAGGGGTTGGAGACAGAGACAGGTGCACAGTAAGGGGTTGGAGACAGAGACAGGTGCACAGTAAAGGGTTGGATATAGAGACAGGTGCACAGTAAAGGGTTGGAGACAGAGACAGGTGCACAGTAAGGGGTTGGAGACAGAGACAGGTGCACAGTAAAGGGTTAGAGATAGAGACAGGTGCACAGTAAAGGGTTGGAGATAGAGACAGGTGCACAGTAAGCGGTTGGAGATAGAGACAGTTGCACAGTAAAGGGTTAGAGATAGAGACAGGTGCACAGTAAGGGGTTGGAGATAGAGACAGGTGCACAGTAAGCGGTTGGAGATAGAGACAGGTGCACAGTAAAGGGTTAGAGATAGAGACAGGTGCACAGTAAAGGGTTAGAGATAGAGACAGTTGCACAGTAAAGGGTTAGAGATAGAGACAGGTGCACAGTAAAGGGTTGGAGATAGAGACAGGTGCACAGTAAAGGGTTGGAGATAGAGACAGGTGCACAGTAAAGGGTTGGAGATAGAGACAGGTGCACAAGAAAGGATTGGAGATAGAGACAGGTGCACAGTAAAGGGTTGGAGATAGAGACAGGTGCACAGTGAGTGGTTGGAGATAGAGACAGGTGCACAGTAAAGGGTTGGAGATAGAGACAGGTGCACAAGAAAGGATTGGAGATAGAGACAGGTGCACAGTAAAGGGTTGGAGATAGAGACAGGTGCACAGTGAGTGGTTGGAGATAGAGACAGGTGCACAGTAAAGGGTTGGAGCTAGAGACAGGTGCACAGTAAAGGGTTGGAGATAGAAACAGGTGCACAGTAAAGGGTTGGAGATAGAGACAGGTGCACAGTAAGGGGTTGGAGATAGAGACAGGTGCACAGTAAAGGGTTGGAGACAGAGAGAGGTGCACAGTAAAGGGTTGGAGATAGAAACAGGTGCAGAGCAAAGGGTTAGAGATAGAAACAGGTGCACAGTAAAGGGTGGGAGATAGGGACAGGTGCACAGTAAAGGGTTAGAGATAGAGACAGGTGCACAGTAAAGGGTTAGAGATAGAGAGAGGTGCAGAGTGAAGGGTTAGAGATAGAGACAGGTGCACAGTAAAGGGGTTAGAATTAGAACCGGTGCACAGTAAAGGGTTAGAGATAGAGACAGGTGCACAAGAAAGGATTGGAGATAGAAACAGGTGCACAGTAAGGGGTTGGAGATAGAGACAGGTGCACAGTGAGTGGTTGGTGATAGAGACAGGTGCACAGTAAAGGGTTGGAGATAGAGACAGGTGCACAAGAAAGGATTGGAGATAGAGACAGGTGCACAGTAAAGGGTTGGAGATAGAGACAGGTGCACAGTGAGTGGTTGGAGATAGAGACAGGTGCACAGTAAAGGGTTGGAGATAGAGACAGGTGCACAGTAAAGGGTTGGAGATAGAAACAGGTGCACAGTAAAGGGTTGGAGATAGAGACAGGTGCACAGTAAGGGGTTGGAGATAGAGACAGGTGCACAGTAAAGGGTTGGAGACAGAGAGAGGTGCACAGTAAAGGGTTGGAGATAGAAACAGGTGCAGAGCAAAGGGTTAGAGATAGAAACAGGTGCACAGTAAAGGGTGGGAGATAGGGACAGGTGCACAGTAAAGGGTTAGAGATAGAGACAGGTGCACAGTAAAGGGTTAGAGATAGAGAGAGGTGCAGAGTAAAGGGTTAGAGATAGAGACAGGTGCACAGTAAAGGGGTTAGAATTAGAACCGGTGCACAGTAAAGGGTTAGAGATAGAGACAGGTGCACAGTAAGGGGCTGCAGATAGAGACAGGTGAACAGTAAGGGGTTGGAGATAGAAACATGTGCACAGTAAAGGGTTGGAGATAGAGACCGGTACACAGTAAAGGGTTGGAGATAGAGACAGGTGCACAGTAAAGTGTTCGAGATAGAGACAGGTGCACAGTAAGGGGTTGGAGATAGAGACAGGTGCACAGTAAGGGGTTAGAGATAGAGACAGCTGCACAGTAAAGGGTTAGAGATAGAGACAGGTGCACAGTAAAGGGTTGGAGATAGAGACAGGTGCACAGTAAAGTGTTAGAACTAAAGACAGGTGTACAGTGTGGTAAACCACTGTTTGTATTCCTGTTTGTCCTGTTTGTATTCCACTGTGTACATGCCTGGACATGCCTCGGCTGACTCCTCCCACAGGTCCTAGTATAAAGGTGACTGCTCCCCAGCCCTTAGTATCATGGACCGGTCGACCACGTGAGGCAGACCTCCATTCTGTTGTTAATAAAAGCCTTTAGTTACTCTTCTAACTCTCAGTCTTTTATGAGTAATTGATAGCGCATCATACAGTAAAGGGGTTAGAGATAGAGACAGGTGCACAGTAAAGGGTTAGAGATAGAGACAGGTGCACAGTAAGACGTTAGAGATAGAGACAGGTGCACAGCAAGGGGTTGGATTCAGAGACAGGTGCACAGTAAGGGGTTGGATTCAGAGACAGGTGCACAGTAAGGGGTTGGAGATAGAGACAGGTGCACAGTAAAGGGGTTAGAGATAGAGACAGGTGCAGAGTAAAGGGTTAGAAATAGAGACAGGTGCACAGTAAAGTGTTAGAAATAGAGACAGGTGCACAGTAAAGGGTTAGAAATAGAGACAGGTGCACAGTAAAGTGTTAGAGATAGAGACAGGTGCACAGTAAGGGGTTGGAGATAGAGAAAGGTGCACAGTAAAGTGTTAGAGATAGAGACAGGTGCACAGTAAAGGGTTGGAGATAGAGACAGGTGCACAGTAAAGGGTTGGAGATAGAGACAAGTGGACAGTAAGGGCTTAGAGATAGAGAGAGTTGCACAGTAAAGGGGTTAGAGATAGAGGCAGGTGCACAGTAAGGGATTAGAGATAGAGACAGGTGCACAGTAAAGTGTTAGAACCAGAGACAGGTGCACAGTAAGGGGTTAGAGATAGAGACAGGTGCACAGTAAAGGGGTTAGAGATAGAGACAGGTGCACAGTTAAGGGTTGGAGGCAGAGACAGGTGCACAGTAAGGTGTTCGAGATAGAGACAGGTGCACAGTAAAGGGTTAGAGATAGAGACAGGTGCACAGTAAAGGGGTTAGAGATAGAGACAGGTGCACAGTAAAGGGTTGGAGATAGAGACAGGTGCACAGTAAGGGGTTGGAGATAGAGACAGGTGCACAGCAAGCGGTTGGAGATAGAGACAGTTGCTCAGTAAAGGGTTAGAGATAGAGACAGGTGCACAGTAAAGGGTTGGAGATAGAGACAGGTGCACAGTAAAGGGTTGGAGATAGAGACAGGTGCACAATAAAGGGTTGGAGATAGAAACAGGTGCACAGTAAGGGGTTGGAGATAGAGACAGGTGCACAGTAAAGGGTTGGAGATAGAGACAGGTGCACAGTAAAGGGTTGGAGATAGAGAGAGGTGCACAGTAAAGTGTTAGAGATAGAGACAGGTGCACAGTAAAGGGTTGGAGATAGAGACAGGTGCACAGTAAAGGGTTAGAGATAGAGGCAGGTGCAGAGTAAGGGGTTGGAGATAGAAACACGTGCACAGTAAAGGGTTGGAGATAGAGAGAGGTGCATAGTAAGGGGTTAGAGATAGAGACAGGTGCACAGTAAAGGGTTAGAGATAGAGACAGGTGCACAGTAAAGGGTTGGAGGTAGAGACAGGTGCACAGTAAATTGTTAGAAGTGGAGACAGGTGCACAGTAAGGGGTTAGAGATAGAGACAGGTGCACAGGAAGCGGTTGGAGACAGAGACAGGTGCACAGTAAGGAGTTGGAGATAGAGACAGTTGCACAGTAAGGGGTTGGAGATAGAGACAGGTGCACAGTAAGGAGTTGGAGATAGAGACAGGTGCAGAATAAGGGGTTAGAGATAGAGACAGGTGCACAGTAAAGGGTTAGAGATAGAGATAGGTGCACAGTAAGGGTTTAGAGATAGACACAGGTGCACAGTAAAGGGTTGGAGATAGAGACAGGTGCACAGTAAGGGGTTGGAGACAGAGACAGGTGCACAGTAAGGGGTTGGAGATAGAGACAGTTGCACAGTAAGGGGTTGGAGATAGACACAGGTGCACAGTAAGGGGTTGGAGACAGAGACAGGTGCACAGTAAGGGGTTGGAGACAGAGATAGGTGCACAGTAAGGGGTTAGAGATAGAGACAGGCGCACAGTAAAGGGTTAGAGATAGAGACAGGTGCACAGTAAAGTGTTAGAGATAGAGACAGGTGCACAGTAAGGGGTTGGAGACAGAGACAGGTGCACAGTAAGGGGTTGGAGACAGAGATAGGTGCACAGTAAGGGGTTAGAGATAGAGACAGGCGCACAGTAAAGGGTTAGAGATAGAGACAGGTGCACAGTAAAGTGTTACAAATAGAGACAGGTGCACAGTAAGGGGTTGGAGACAGAGATAGGTGCACAGTAAGGGGTTAGAGATAGAGGCAGGTGCACAGTAAAGGGTAGAGATAGAGACAGGTGAACAGTTAAGGGTTAGAGATAGAGACAGGTGCACAGTTAAGGGTTGGAGGTAGAGACAGGTGCACAGTAAGGAGTTAGAGAATAGAGTCAGGTGCACAGTAAAGGGTTGGAGATGGAGACAGGTGCAAAGTAAAGGGTTGGAGATAGAGACAGGTGCACAGTAAGGGGTTGGAGACAGAGACAGGTGCACAGTAAGGGGTTGGAGACAGAGACAGGTGCACAGTAAAGGGTTAGAGATAGAGACAGGTGCACAGTAAAGGGTTGGAGATAGGGACAGGTGCACAGTAAGGGGTTGGAGACACAGACATGTGCACAGTAAGGGGTTGGAGATAGAGACAGGTGCACAGTAAGGGGTTGGAGATAGAGACAGGTGCAAAGTAAAGGGTTAGAGATAGAGACAGGTGCACAGTAAGTGGTTGGAGATAGAGACAGGTGCACAGTAAAGGGTTGGAGACAGAGACAGCTGCACAGTAAAGGGTTGGAGACAGAGACAGGTGCACAGTAAAGGGTTGGAGATAGAGACAGGTGCACAGTAAAGGGTTGGAGATAGAGACAGGTGCACAGTAAAGGGTTAGAGATAGAGACAGGTGCACAGTAAAGCGGTTAGAGATAGAGACAGGTGCACAGTAAAGGGTTAGAGATAGAGACAGGTGCACAGTAAGGGGTTGGAGACAGAGACAGGTGCACAGTAAAGGGTTAGAGATAGAGACAGGTGCACAGTAAATGGTTGGAGATAGGGACAGGTGCACAGTAAGGGGTTGGAGACACAGACATGTGCACAGTAAGGGGTTGGAGATAGAGACAGGTGCACAGTAAGGGGTTGGAGATAGAGACAGGTGCAAAGTAAAGGGTTAGAGATAGAGACAGGTGCACAGTAAGTGGTTGGAGATAGAGACAGGTGCACAGTAAAGGGTTGGAGACAGAGACAGCTGCACAGTAAAGGGTTGGAGACAGAGACAGGTGCACAGTAAAGGGTTGGAGATAGAGACAGGTGCACAGTAAAGGGTTGGAGATAGAGACAGGTGCACAGTAAAGGGTTAGAGATAGAGACAGGTGCACAGTAAAGCGGTTAGAGATAGAGACAGGTGCACAGTAAAGGGTTAGAGATAGAGACAGGTGCACAGTAAAGCGGTTAGAGATAGAGACAGGTGCACAGTAAGGGGTTAGAGATAGAGACAGGTGCACAGTAAAGGGTTGGAGATAGAGACAGGTGCACAGTAAGGCGTTCGAGATAGAGACAGGTGCACAGTAAGGGGTTGGATTCAGAGACAGGTGCACAGTAAGGGGTTGGAGATAGAGACAGGTGCACAGAAAAGGGTTGGAGATAGAGACAGGTGCACAGTAAGGGGTTGGAGACAGAGACAGGTGCACAGTAAAGGGTTGGATATAGAGACAGGTGCACAGTAAAGCGTTACAGATAGAGACAGGTGCACAGTAAAGGGTTGGAGATAGAGACAGCTGCACAGTAAAGGGTTACAGATAGAGACAGGTGCATAGTAAAGGGAGGGAGATAGAGACAGGTGCAGAGTAAAGGGTTGGAGATAGAGACAGGTGCACAGTAACGTGTTAGAAATAGAGACAGGTGCACAGTAAAGGGATAGAAATAGAGACAGGTGCACAGTAAAGGGTTAGAGATAGAGACAGGTGCACAGTAAGGGGTTGGAGATAGAGACAGGTGCACAGTAAGGGGTTCGAGATAGAGACAGGTGCACAGTAAAGGGTTAGAGATAGAGACAGGTGCACAGTAAAGGGGTTAGAGATAGAGACAGGTGCACAGTAAAGGGTTAGAGATAGAGACAGGTGCACAGTAAAGGGTTGGAGATAGAGACAGGTGCACAGTAAGCGGTTGGAGATAGAGACAGTTGCACAGTAAAGGGTTAGAGATAGAGACAGGTGCACAGTAAGGGGTTGGAGATAGAGACAGGTGCACAGTAAGCGGTTGGAGATAGAGACAGGTGCACAGTAAAGGGTTAGAGATAGAGACAGGTGCACAGTAAAGGGTTAGAGATAGAGACAGTTGCACAGTAAAGGGTTAGAGATAGAGACAGGTGCACAGTAAAGGGTTGGAGATAGAGACAGGTGCACAGTAAAGGGTTGGAGATAGAGACAGGTGCACAGTAAAGGGTTGGAGATAGAGACAGGTGCACAAGAAAGGATTGGAGATAGAGACAGGTGCACAGTAAAGGGTTGGAGATAGAGACAGGTGCACAGTGAGTGGTTGGAGATAGAGACAGGTGCACAGTAAAGGGTTGGAGATAGAGACAGGTGCACAAGAAAGGATTGGAGATAGAGACAGGTGCACAGTAAAGGGTTGGAGATAGAGACAGGTGCACAGTGAGTGGTTGGAGATAGAGACAGGTGCACAGTAAAGGGTTGGAGCTAGAGACAGGTGCACAGTAAAGGGTTGGAGATAGAAACAGGTGCACAGTAAAGGGTTGGAGATAGAGACAGGTGCACAGTAAGGGGTTGGAGATAGAGACAGGTGCACAGTAAAGGGTTGGAGACAGAGAGAGGTGCACAGTAAAGGGTTGGAGATAGAAACAGGTGCAGAGCAAAGGGTTAGAGATAGAAACAGGTGCACAGTAAAGGGTGGGAGATAGGGACAGGTGCACAGTAAAGGGTTAGAGATAGAGACAGGTGCACAGTAAAGGGTTAGAGATAGAGAGAGGTGCAGAGTAAAGGGTTAGAGATAGAGACAGGTGCACAGTAAAGGGGTTAGAATTAGAACCGGTGCACAGTAAAGGGTTAGAGATAGAGACAGGTGCACAAGAAAGGATTGGAGATAGAAACAGGTGCACAGTAAGGGGTTGGAGATAGAGACAGGTGCACAGTGAGTGGTTGGAGATAGAGACAGGTGCACAGTAAAGGGTTGGAGATAGAGACAGGTGCACAAGAAAGGATTGGAGATAGAGACAGGTGCACAGTAAAGGGTTGGAGATAGAGACAGGTGCACAGTGAGTGGTTGGAGATAGAGACAGGTGCACAGTAAAGGGTTGGAGATAGAGACAGGTGCACAGTAAAGGGTTGGAGATAGAAACAGGTGCACAGTAAAGGGTTGGAGATAGAGACAGGTGCACAGTAAGGGGTTGGAGATAGAGACAGGTGCACAGTAAAGGGTTGGAGACAGAGAGAGGTGCACAGTAAAGGGTTGGAGATAGAAACAGGTGCAGAGCAAAGGGTTAGAGATAGAAACAGGTGCACAGTAAAGGGTGGGAGATAGGGACAGGTGCACAGTAAAGGGTTAGAGATAGAGACAGGTGCACAGTAAAGGGTTAGAGATAGAGAGAGGTGCAGAGTAAAGGGTTAGAGATAGAGACAGGTGCACAGTAAAGGGGTTAGAATTAGAACCGGTGCACAGTAAAGGGTTAGAGATAGAGACAGGTGCACAGTAAGGGGCTGCAGATAGAGACAGGTGAACAGTAAGGGGTTGGAGATAGAAACATGTGCACAGTAAAGGGTTGGAGATAGAGACCGGTACACAGTAAAGGGTTGGAGATAGAGACAGGTGCACAGTAAAGTGTTCGAGATAGAGACAGGTGCACAGTAAAGGGTTGGAGATAGAGACAGGTGCACAGTAAGGGGTTAGAGATAGAGACAGCTGCACAGTAAAGGGTTAGAGATAGAGACAGGTGCACAGTAAAGGGTTGGAGATAGAGACAGGTGCACAGTAAAGTGTTAGAACTAAAGACAGGTGTACAGTGTGGTAAACCACTGTTTGTATTCCTGTTTGTCCTGTTTGTATTCCACTGTGTACATGCCTGGACATGCCTCGGCTGACTCCTCCCACAGGTCCTAGTATAAAGGTGACTGCTCCCCAGCCCTTAGTATCATGGACCGGTCGACCACGCGAGGCAGACCTCCATTCTGTTGTTAATAAAAGCCTTTAGTTACTCTTCTAACTCTCAGTCTTTTATGAGTAATTGATAGCGCATCATACAGTAAAGGGGTTAGAGATAGAGACAGGTGCACAGTAAAGGGTTAGAGATAGAGACAGGTGCACAGTAAGACGTTAGAGATAGAGACAGGTGCACAGCAAGGGGTTGGATTCAGAGACAGGTGCACAGTAAGGGGTTGGATTCAGAGACAGGTGCACAGCAAGGGGTTGGATTCAGAGACAGGTGCACAGCAAGGGGTTGGATTCAGAGACAGGTGCACAGCAAGGGGTTGGATTCAGAGACAGGTGCACAGCAAGGGGTTGGATTCAGAGACAGGTGCACAGTAAGGGGTTGGATTCAGAGACAGGTGCACAGTAAGGGGTTGGAGATAGAGACAGGTGCACAGTAAAGGGGTTAGAGATAGAGACAGGTGCAGAGTAAAGGGTTAGAAATAGAGACAGGTGCACAGTAAAGTGTTAGAAATAGAGACAGGTGCACAGTAAAGGGTTAGAAATAGAGACAGGTGCACAGTAAAGTGTTAGAGATAGAGACAGGTGCACAGTAAGGGGTTGGAGATAGAGAAAGGTGCACAGTAAAGTGTTAGAGATAGAGACAGGTGCACAGTAAAGGGTTGGAGATAGAGACAGGTGCACAGTAAAGGGTTGGAGATAGAGACAAGTGGACAGTAAGGGCTTAGAGATAGAGAGAGTTGCACAGTAAAGGGGTTAGAGATAGAGGCAGGTGCACAGTAAGGGATTAGAGATAGAGACAGGTGCACAGTAAAGTGTTAGAACCAGAGACAGGTGCACAGTAAGGGGTTAGAGATAGAGACAGGTGCACAGTAAAGGGGTTAGAGATAGAGACAGGTGCACAGTTAAGGGTTGGAGGCAGAGACAGGTGCACAGTAAGGGGTTAGAGATAGAGACAGGTGCACAGTAAAGGGTTGGAGATAGAGACAGGTGCACAGTAAAGGGTTAGAGATAGAGACAGGTGCACAGTCAAGGGGTTGGAGATAGAGACAGGTGCACAGTAAGGGGTGGGAGATAGAGACAGGTGCACAGTCAAGGGTTGGAGATAGAGACAGGTGCACAGTAAAGGTGTAGAGATAGAGACAGGTGCACAGTAAGGGGTTGGAGCTAGAGACAGGTGCACAGTAAGGTGTTCGAGATAGAGACAGGTGCACAGTAAAGGGTTAGAGATAGAGACAGGTGCACAGTAAAGGGGTTAGAGATAGAGACAGGTGCACAGTAAAGGGTTGGAGATAGAGACAGGTGCACAGTAAGGGGTTGGAGATAGAGACAGGTGCACAGCAAGCGGTTGGAGATAGAGACAGTTGCTCAGTAAAGGGTTAGAGATAGAGACAGGTGCACAGTAAAGGGTTGGAGATAGAGACAGGTGCACAGTAAAGGGTTGGAGATAGAGACAGGTGCACAATAAAGGGTTGGAGATAGAAACAGGTGCACAGTAAGGGGTTGGAGATAGAGACAGGTGCACAGTAAAGGGTTGGAGATAGAGACAGGTGCACAGTAAAGGGTTGGAGATAGAGAGAGGTGCACAGTAAAGTGTTAGAGATAGAGACAGGTGCACAGTAAAGGGTTGGAGATAGAGACAGGTGCACAGTAAAGGGTTAGAGATAGAGGCAGGTGCAGAGTAAGGGGTTGGAGATAGAAACACGTGCACAGTAAAGGGTTGGAGATAGAGAGAGGTGCATAGTAAGGGGTTAGAGATAGAGACAGGTGCACAGTAAAGGGTTAGAGATAGAGACAGGTGCACAGTAAAGGGTTGGAGGTAGAGACAGGTGCACAGTAAATTGTTAGAAGTGGAGACAGGTGCACAGTAAGGGGTTAGAGATAGAGACAGGTGCACAGGAAGCGGTTGGAGACAGAGACAGGTGCACAGTAAGGAGTTGGAGATAGAGACAGTTGCACAGTAAGGGGTTGGAGATAGAGACAGGTGCACAGTAAGGAGTTGGAGATAGAGACAGGTGCAGAATAAGGGGTTAGAGATAGAGACAGGTGCACAGTAAAGGGTTAGAGATAGAGATAGGTGCACAGTAAGGGTTTAGAGATAGACACAGGTGCACAGTAAGGGGTTGGAGACAGAGACAGGTGCACAGTAAAGGGTTAGAGATAGAGACAGGTGCACAGTAAGGGGTTGGAGACAGAGACAGGTGCACAGTAAGGGGTTGGAGACAGAGATAGGTGCACAGTAAGGGGTTAGAGATAGAGACAGGCGCACAGTAAAGGGTTAGAGATAGAGACAGGTGCACAGTAAAGTGTTAGAGATAGAGACAGGTGCACAGTAAGGGGTTGGAGACAGAGACAGGTGCACAGTAAGGGGTTGGAGACAGAGATAGGTGCACAGTAAGGGGTTAGAGATAGAGACAGGCGCACAGTAAAGGGTTAGAGATAGAGACAGGTGCACAGTAAAGTGTTACAAATAGAGACAGGTGCACAGTAAGGGGTTGGAGACAGAGATAGGTGCACAGTAAGGGGTTAGAGATAGAGGCAGGTGCACAGTAAAGGGTAGAGATAGAGACAGGTGAACAGTTAAGGGTTAGAGATAGAGACAGGTGCACAGTTAAGGGTTGGAGGTAGAGACAGGTGCACAGTAAGGAGTTAGAGAATAGAGTCAGGTGCACAGTAAAGGGTTGGAGATGGAGACAGGTGCAAAGTAAAGGGTTGGAGATAGAGACAGGTGCACAGTAAGGGGTTGGAGACAGAGACAGGTGCACAGTAAGGGGTTGGAGACAGAGACAGGTGCACAGTAAAGGGTTAGAGATAGAGACAGGTGCACAGTAAAGGGTTGGAGATAGGGACAGGTGCACAGTAAGGGGTTGGAGACACAGACATGTGCACAGTAAGGGGTTGGAGATAGAGACAGGTGCACAGTAAGGGGTTGGAGATAGAGACAGATGCAAAGTAAAGGGTTACAGATAGAGACAGGTGCACAGTAAGTGGTTGGAGATAGAGACAGGTGCACAGTAAAGGGTTGGAGACAGAGACAGCTGCACAGTAAAGGGTTGGAGACAGAGACAGGTGCACAGTAAAGGGTTGGAGATAGAGACAGGTGCACAGTAAAGGGTTGGAGATAGAGACAGGTGCACAGTAAAGGGTTAGAGATAGAGACAGGTGCACAGTAAGCGGTTGGAGATAGAGACAGCTGCACAGTAAAGGGTTAGAGATAGAGACAGGTGCACAAGAAAGGGTTGGAGATAGAAAGAGGTGCACAGTCAAGGGGTTGGAGATAGAGACAGGTGCACAGTAAGGGGTGGGAGATAGAGACAGGTGCACAGTAAAGGGTTAGAGATAGAGACAGGTGCACAGTAAAGGGTTGGAGATAGAGACAGGTGCACAGTAAAGGGTTAGATGTAGAGAGAGGTGCACAGTAAAGGGTTGGAGATAGAGACAGTTGCACAGTAAAGGGTTAGAGATAGAGACAGGTGCACAGTAAGGGGTTTGAGATAGAGACAGGTGCACAGTAAAGGGTTAGAGATAGAGACAGGTGCACAGTAAAGGGTTATAGATAGAGACAGGTGCAAAGTAAAGGGTTGGAGATAGAGACAGGTGCACAGTAAGGGGTTGGAGATAGAGACAGGTGCACAGTAAAGGGTTGGAGATAGAGACAGGTGCACAAGAAAGGGTTGGAGATAGAAACAGGTGCACAGTAAAGGGTTGGAGATAGAAACAAGTGCACAGTAAGGGGTTGGAGATAGAGACAGGTGCACAGTAAAGGGTTGGAGATAGAAACAGGTGCACATAAAAGGGTTGGACATAGAGACAGGTGCACAGTAAAGGGTTGGAGATAGAGACAGGTGCACAGTAAAGGGTTGGAGATACAGACAGGTGCACAAGAAAGGGTTGGAGATAGAAACAGGTGCACAGTAAGGGGTTGGAGATAGAGACAGGTGCACAGTAAAGGGTTGGAGATAGAGACAGGTGCACAGTGAGGGGTTGGAGATAGAGACTGGTGCACAGTAAAAGGTTGGAGATAGAAACAAGTGCACAGTAAGGGGTTGGAGATAGAGACAGGTGCACAGTAAAGGGTTGGAGATAGAGACAGGTGCACAGTAAAGGGTTGGAGATAGAGACAGGTGCTCAGTAAAGGGTTAGAGATAGAGACAGGTGCACAGTAAAGGGTTGGAGACAGAGACAGGTGCACAGTAAAGGGTTGGAGATAGAAACAAGTGCACAGTAAGGGGTTGGAGATAGAGACAGGTGCAGAGTAAAGGGTTGGAGATAGAGACAGTTGCACAGTAAAGGGTTGGAGATAAAAACAGGTGCACAGTAAGGGGTTGGAGATAGAGACAGGTGCACAGTAAAGGGTTGGAGATAGAGACAGGTGCACAGTGAGGGGTTGGAGATAGAGACAGGTGCACAGTAAAGGGTTGGAGATAGAAACAAGTGCACAGTAAGGGGTTAGATGTAGAGACAGGTGCACAGTAAAGGGTTAGATGTAGAGAGAGGTGCACAGTAAAGGGTTGGAGATAGAGACAGGTGCACAGTAAAGGATTAGAGATAGAGACAGGTGCACAGTAAAGGGGTTAGAGATAGAGACAGGTGCACAGTAAAGGGTTAGAGATAGAGACAGCTGCACAGTAAAGGGTTATAGATAGAGACAGGTGCACAGTAAAGGGTTGGAGATAGAGACAGGTGCACAGTAAGGGGTTGGAGATAGAGACAGGTGCACAAGAAAGGGTTGGAGATAGAAACAGGTGCACAGTAAAGGGTTGGAGATAGAAACAAGTGCACAGTAAGGGGTTGGAGATAGAGACAGGTGCACAGTAAAGGGTTGGAGATAGAAACAGGTGCACATAAAAGGGTTGGACATAGAGACAGGTGCACAGTAAAGGGTGGGAGATAGGGACAGGTGCACAGTAAAGGGTTAGAGATAGAGACAGCTGCACAGTAAAGGGTTTGAGATAGAGAGAGGTGCAGAGTAAAGGGTTAGAGATAGAGACAGGTGCACAGTAAAGGGTTAGAGATAGAGACAGGTGCACAGTAAGGGGCTGCAGATAGAGACAGGTGCACAGTAAGGGGTTGGAGATCGAGACAGGTGCACAGTAAGGGGTTGGAGATAGAAACATGTGCACAGTAAAGGATTGGAGAGAGAGACAGGTGCACAGTAAAGTGTTAGAGATAGAGACAGGTGCACAGTAAAGGGTTAGAGATAGAGACAGGTGCACAGTAAAGGGTCAGAGATAGAGACAGGTGCACAGTAAAGTGTTAGAACTAGAGACAGGTGCACAGTAAGGGGTTAGAGATAGAGACAGGTGCACAGTAAAGGGTTAGAGATAGAGACAGGTGCACAGTAAGGCGTTAGAGATAGAGACAGGTGCACAGTAAGGGGTTGGATTCAGAGACAGGTGCACAGTAAGGGGTTGGAGATAGAGACAGGTGCACAGTAAAGGGGTTAGAGATAGAGACAGGTGCAGAGTAAAGGGTTGGAGATAGAGATAGGAGCACAGTGAAGGGTTAGAGACAGAGACAGGTGCACAGTAAAGGGTTGGAGATAGAGACAGGTGCACAGTAAAGGGTTGGAGATAGAAACAAGTGCACAGTAAGGGGTTGGAGATAGAGACAGGTGCACAGTAAAGGGTTGGAGATAGAGACAGTTGCACAGTAAAGGGTTGGAGATAAAAACAGGTGCACAGTAAGGGGTTGGAGACAGAGACAGGTGCACAGTAAAGGGTTAGAGATAGAGACAGGTGCACAGTAAAGCGGTTAGAGATAGAGACAGGTGCACAGTAAAGGGTTAGAGATAGAGACAGGTGCACAGTAAAGCGGTTAGAGATAGAGACAGGTGCACAGTAAGGGGTTAGAGATAGAGACAGGTGCACAGTAAAGTGTTAGAGATAGAGACAGGTGCACAGTACAGGGTTGGAGATAGAGACAGGTGCACAGTAAAGTGTTAGAACTAGAGACAGGTGCACAGTAAGGGGTTAGAGATAGAGACAGCTGCACAGTAAAGGGTTAGAGATAGAGACAGGTGCACAGTAAAGGGTTGGAGATAGAGACAGGTGCACAGTAAGGCGTTCGAGATAGAGACAGGTGCACAGTAAGGGGTTGGATTCAGAGACAGGTGCACAGTAAGGGGTTGGAGATAGAGACAGGTGCACAGTAAGGGGTTGGATATAGAGACAGGTGCACAGTAAAGCGTTACAGATAGAGACAGGTGCACAGTAAAGGGTTGGAGATAGAGACAGCTGCACAGTAAAGGGTTACAGATAGAGACAGGTGCATAGTAAAGGGAGGGAGATAGAGACAGGTGCAGAGTAAAGGGTTGGAGATAGAGACAGGTGCACAGTAAAGTGTTAGAAATAGAGACAGGTGCACAGTAAAGGGATAGAAATAGAGACAGGTGCACAGTAAAGTGTTAGAGATAGAGACAGGTGCACAGTAAGGGGTTGGAGATAGAGACAGGTGCACAGTAAAGGGTTAGATGTAGAGAGAGGTGCACAGTAAAGGGTTGGAGACAGAGACAGGTGCACAGTAAGGGGTTGGAGACAGAGACAGGTGCACAGTAAAGGGTTGGATATAGAGACAGGTGCACAGTAAAGCGTTACAGATAGAGACAGGCACACAGTAAAGGGTTGGAGATAGAGACAGCTGCACAGTAAAGGGTTACAGATAGAGACAGGTGCATAGTAAAGGGAGGGAGATAGAGACAGGTGCAGAGTAAAGGGTTGGAGATAGAGACAGGTGCACAGTAACGTGTTAGAAATAGAGACAGGTGCACAGTAAAGGGATAGAAATAGAGACAGGTGCACAGTAAAGGGTTAGAGATAGAGACAGGTGCACAGTAAGGGGTTGGAGATAGAGACAGGTGCACAGTAAGGGGTTCGAGATAGAGACAGGTGCACAGTAAAGGGTTAGAGATAGAGACAGGTGCACAGTAAAGGGGTTAGAGATAGAGACAGGTGCACAGTAAAGGGTTAGAGATAGAGACAGGTGCACAGTAAAGGGTTGGAGATAGAGACAGGTGCACAGTAAGCGGTTGGAGATAGAGACAGTTGCACAGTAAAGGGTTAGAGATAGAGACAGGTGCACAGTAAGGGGTTGGAGATAGAGACAGGTGCACAGTAAGCGGTTGGAGATAGAGACAGGTGCACAGTAAAGGGTTAGAGATAGAGACAGGTGCACAGTAAAGGGTTAGAGATAGAGACAGTTGCACAGTAAAGGGTTAGAGATAGAGACAGGTGCACAGTAAAGGGTTGGAGATAGAGACAGTTGCACAGTAAAGGGTTAGAGATAGAGACAGGTGCACAGTAAAGGGTTGGAGATAGAGACAGGTGCACAATAAAGGATTGGAGATAGAGACAGGTGCACAGTAAAGGGTTGGAGATAGAGACAGGTGCACAGTGAGTGGTTGGAGATAGAGACAGGTGCACAGTAAAGGGTTGGAGATAGAGACAGGTGCACAAGAAAGGATTGGAGATAGAGACAGGTGCACAGTAAAGGGTTGGAGATAGAGACAGGTGCACAGTGAGTGGTTGGAGATAGAGACAGGTGCACAGTAAAGGGTTGGAGCTAGAGACAGGTGCACAGTAAAGGGTTGGAGATAGAAACAGGTGCACAGTAAAGGGTTGGAGATAGAGACAGGTGCACAGTAAGGGGTTGGAGATAGAGACAGGTGCACAGTAAAGGGTTGGAGACAGAGAGAGGTGCACAGTAAAGGGTTGGAGATAGAAACAGGTGCAGAGCAAAGGGTTAGAGATAGAAACAGGTGCACAGTAAAGGGTGGGAGATAGGGACAGGTGCACAGTAAAGGGTTAGAGATAGAGACAGGTGCACAGTAAAGGGTTAGAGATAGAGAGAGGTGCAGAGTAAAGGGTTAGAGATAGAGACAGGTGCACAGTAAAGGGGTTAGAATTAGAACCGGTGCACAGTAAAGGGTTAGAGATAGAGACAGGTGCACAAGAAAGGATTGGAGATAGAAACAGGTGCACAGTAAGGGGTTGGAGATAGAGACAGGTGCACAGTGAGTGGTTGGAGATAGAGACAGGTGCACAGTAAAGGGTTGGAGATAGAGACAGGTGCACAAGAAAGGATTGGAGATAGAGACAGGTGCACAGTAAAGGGTTGGAGATAGAGACAGGTGCACAGTGAGTGGTTGGAGATAGAGACAGGTGCACAGTAAAGGGTTGGAGATAGAGACAGGTGCACAGTAAAGGGTTGGAGATAGAAACAGGTGCACAGTAAAGGGTTGGAGATAGAGACAGGTGCACAGTAAGGGGTTGGATTCAGAGACAGGTGCACAGTAAGGGGTTGGAGATAGAGACAGGTGCACAGTAAGGGGTTGGATATAGAGACAGGTGCACAGTAAAGCGTTACAGATAGAGACAGGTGCACAGTAAAGGGTTGGAGATAGAGACAGCTGCACAGTAAAGGGTTACAGATAGAGACAGGTGCATAGTAAAGGGAGGGAGATAGAGACAGGTGCAGAGTAAAGGGTTGGAGATAGAGACAGGTGCACAGTAAAGTGTTAGAAATAGAGACAGGTGCACAGTAAAGGGATAGAAATAGAGACAGGTGCACAGTAAAGTGTTAGAGATAGAGACAGGTGCACAGTAAGGGGTTGGAGATAGAGACAGGTGCACAGTAAAGGGTTAGATGTAGAGAGAGGTGCACAGTAAAGGGTTGGAGACAGAGACAGGTGCACAGTAAGGGGTTGGAGACAGAGACAGGTGCACAGTAAAGGGTTGGATATAGAGACAGGTGCACAGTAAAGCGTTACAGATAGAGACAGGCACACAGTAAAGGGTTGGAGATAGAGACAGCTGCACAGTAAAGGGTTACAGATAGAGACAGGTGCATAGTAAAGGGAGGGAGATAGAGACAGGTGCAGAGTAAAGGGTTGGAGATAGAGACAGGTGCACAGTAACGTGTTAGAAATAGAGACAGGTGCACAGTAAAGGGATAGAAATAGAGACAGGTGCACAGTAAAGGGTTAGAGATAGAGACAGGTGCACAGTAAGGGGTTGGAGATAGAGACAGGTGCACAGTAAGGGGTTCGAGATAGAGACAGGTGCACAGTAAAGGGTTAGAGATAGAGACAGGTGCACAGTAAAGGGGTTAGAGATAGAGACAGGTGCACAGTAAAGGGTTAGAGATAGAGACAGGTGCACAGTAAAGGGTTGGAGATAGAGACAGGTGCACAGTAAGCGGTTGGAGATAGAGACAGTTGCACAGTAAAGGGTTAGAGATAGAGACAGGTGCACAGTAAGGGGTTGGAGATAGAGACAGGTGCACAGTAAGCGGTTGGAGATAGAGACAGGTGCACAGTAAAGGGTTAGAGATAGAGACAGGTGCACAGTAAAGGGTTAGAGATAGAGACAGTTGCACAGTAAAGGGTTAGAGATAGAGACAGGTGCACAGTAAAGGGTTGGAGATAGAGACAGTTGCACAGTAAAGGGTTAGAGATAGAGACAGGTGCACAGTAAAGGGTTGGAGATAGAGACAGGTGCACAATAAAGGATTGGAGATAGAGACAGGTGCACAGTAAAGGGTTGGAGATAGAGACAGGTGCACAGTGAGTGGTTGGAGATAGAGACAGGTGCACAGTAAAGGGTTGGAGATAGAGACAGGTGCACAAGAAAGGATTGGAGATAGAGACAGGTGCACAGTAAAGGGTTGGAGATAGAGACAGGTGCACAGTGAGTGGTTGGAGATAGAGACAGGTGCACAGTAAAGGGTTGGAGCTAGAGACAGGTGCACAGTAAAGGGTTGGAGATAGAAACAGGTGCACAGTAAAGGGTTGGAGATAGAGACAGGTGCACAGTAAGGGGTTGGAGATAGAGACAGGTGCACAGTAAAGGGTTGGAGACAGAGAGAGGTGCACAGTAAAGGGTTGGAGATAGAAACAGGTGCAGAGCAAAGGGTTAGAGATAGAAACAGGTGCACAGTAAAGGGTGGGAGATAGGGACAGGTGCACAGTAAAGGGTTAGAGATAGAGACAGGTGCACAGTAAAGGGTTAGAGATAGAGAGAGGTGCAGAGTAAAGGGTTAGAGATAGAGACAGGTGCACAGTAAAGGGGTTAGAATTAGAACCGGTGCACAGTAAAGGGTTAGAGATAGAGACAGGTGCACAAGAAAGGATTGGAGATAGAAACAGGTGCACAGTAAGGGGTTGGAGATAGAGACAGGTGCACAGTGAGTGGTTGGAGATAGAGACAGGTGCACAGTAAAGGGTTGGAGATAGAGACAGGTGCACAAGAAAGGATTGGAGATAGAGACAGGTGCACAGTAAAGGGTTGGAGATAGAGACAGGTGCACAGTGAGTGGTTGGAGATAGAGACAGGTGCACAGTAAAGGGTTGGAGATAGAGACAGGTGCACAGTAAAGGGTTGGAGATAGAAACAGGTGCACAGTAAAGGGTTGGAGATAGAGACAGGTGCACAGTAAGGGGTTGGAGATAGAGACAGGTGCACAGTAAAGGGTTGGAGACAGAGAGAGGTGCACAGTAAAGGGTTGGAGATAGAAACAGGTGCAGAGCAAAGGGTTAGAGATAGAAACAGGTGCACAGTAAAGGGTGGGAGATAGGGACAGGTGCACAGTAAAGGGTTAGAGATAGAGACAGGTGCACAGTAAAGGGTTAGAGATAGAGAGAGGTGCAGAGTAAAGGGTTAGAGATAGAGACAGGTGCACAGTAAAGGGGTTAGAATTAGAACCGGTGCACAGTAAAGGGTTAGAGATAGAGACAGGTGCACAGTAAGGGGCTGCAGATAGAGACAGGTGAACAGTAAGGGGTTGGAGATAGAAACATGTGCACAGTAAAGGGTTGGAGATAGAGACCGGTACACAGTAAAGGGTTGGAGATAGAGACAGGTGCACAGTAAAGTGTTCGAGATAGAGACAGGTGCACAGTAAAGGGTTGGAGATAGAGACAGGTGCACAGTAAGGGGTTAGAGATAGAGACAGCTGCACAGTAAAGGGTTAGAGATAGAGACAGGTGCACAGTAAAGGGTTGGAGATAGAGACAGGTGCACAGTAAAGTGTTAGAACTAAAGACAGGTGTACAGTGTGGTAAACCACTGTTTGTATTCCTGTTTGTCCTGTTTGTATTCCACTGTGTACATGCCTGGAAATGCCTCGGCTGACTCCTCCCACAGGTCCTAGTATAAAGGTGACTGCTCCCCAGCCCTTAGTATCATGGACCGGTCGACCACGCGAGGCAGACCTCCATTCTGTTGTTAATAAAAGCCTTTAGTTACTCTTCTAACTCTCAGTCTTTTATGAGTAATTGATAGCGCATCATACAGTAAAGGGGTTAGAGATAGAGACAGGTGCACAGTAAAGGGTTAGAGATAGAGACAGGTGCACAGTAAGACGTTAGAGATAGAGACAGGTGCACAGTAAGGGGTTGGATTCAGAGACAGGTGCACAGTAAGGGGTTGGATTCAGAGACAGGTGCACAGTAAGGGGTTGGAGATAGAGACAGGTGCACAGTAAAGGGGTTAGAGATAGAGACAGGTGCAGAGTAAAGGGTTAGAAATAGAGACAGGTGCACAGTAAAGTGTTAGAAATAGAGACAGGTGCACAGTAAAGGGTTAGAAATAGAGACAGGTGCACAGTAAAGTGTTAGAGATAGAGACAGGTGCACAGTAAGGGGTTGGAGATAGAGAAAGGTGCACAGTAAAGTGTTAGAGATAGAGACAGGTGCACAGTAAAGGGTTGGAGATAGAGACAGGTGCACAGTAAAGGGTTGGAGATAGAGACAAGTGGACAGTAAGGGCTTAGAGATAGAGAGAGTTGCACAGTAAAGGGGTTAGAGATAGAGGCAGGTGCACAGTAAGGGATTAGAGATAGAGACAGGTGCACAGTAAAGTGTTAGAACCAGAGACAGGTGCACAGTAAGGGGTTAGAGATAGAGACAGGTGCACAGTAAAGGGGTTAGAGATAGAGACAGGTGCACAGTTAAGGGTTGGAGGCAGAGACAGGTGCACAGTAAGGGGTTAGAGATAGAGACAGGTGCACAGTAAAGGGTTGGAGATAGAGACAGGTGCACAGTAAAGGGTTAGAGATAGAGACAGGTGCACAGTCAAGGGGTTGGAGATAGAGACAGGTGCACAGTAAGGGGTGGGAGATAGAGACAGGTGCACAGTAAAGGGTTGGAGATAGAGACAGGTGCACAGTAAAGGTGTAGAGATAGAGACAGGTGCACAGTAAGGGGTTGGAGCTAGAGACAGGTGCACAGTAAGGTGTTCGAGATAGAGACAGGTGCACAGTAAAGGGGTTAGAGATAGAGACAGGTGCACAGTAAAGGGTTGGAGATAGAGACAGGTGCACAGTAAGGGGTTGGAGATCGAGACAGGTGCACAGCAAGCGGTTGGAGATAGAGACAGTTGCTCAGTAAAGGGTTAGAGATAGAGACAGGTGCACAATAAAGGGTTGGAGATAGAGACAGGTGCACAGTAAAGGGTTGGAGATAGAGACAGGTGCACAATAAAGGGTTGGAGATAGAAACAGGTGCACAGTAAGGGGTTGGAGATAGAGACAGGTGCACAGTAAAGGGTTGGAGATAGAGACAGGTGCACAGTAAAGGGTTGGAGATAGAGAGAGGTGCACAGTAAAGTGTTAGAGATAGAGACAGGTGCACAGTAAAGGGTTGGAGATAGAGACAGGTGCACAGTAAAGGGTTAGAGATAGAGGCAGGTGCAGAGTAAGGGGTTGGAGATAGAAACACGTGCACAGTAAAGGGTTGGAGATAGAGAGAGGTGCATAGTAAGGGGTTAGAGATAGAGACAGGTGCACAGTAAAGGGTTAGAGATAGAGACAGGTGCACAGTAAAGGGTTGGAGGTAGAGACAGGTGCACAGTAAATTGTTAGAAGTGGAGACAGGTGCACAGTAAGGGGTTAGAGATAGAGACAGGTGCACAGGAAGCGGTTGGAGACAGAGACAGGTGCACAGTAAGGAGTTGGAGATAGAGACAGTTGCACAGTAAGGGGTTGGAGATAGAGACAGGTGCACAGTAAGGAGTTGGAGATAGAGACAGGTGCAGAATAAGGGGTTAGAGATAGAGACAGGTGCACAGTAAAGGGTTAGAGATAGAGATAGGTGCACAGTAAGGGGTTGGAGACAGAGACAGGTGCACAGTAAAGGGTTGGAGATAGAGACAGGTGCACAGTAAGGGGTTGGAGACAGAGACAGGTGCACAGTAAGGGGTTGGAGACAGAGATAGGTGCACAGTAAGGGGTTAGAGATAGAGACAGGTGCACAGTAAAGGGTTTAGAGATAGACACAGGTGCACAGTAAGGGGTTGGAGACAGAGACAGGTGCAGAGTAAAGGGTTGGAGATAGAGACAGGTGCACAGTAAGGGGTTGGAGACAGAGACAGGTGCACAGTAAGGGGTTGGAGACAGAGATAGGTGCACAGTAAGGGGTTAGAGATAGAGACAGGCGCACAGTAAAGGGTTAGAGATAGAGACAGGTGCACAGTAAAGTGTTAGAGATAGAGACAGGTGCACAGTAAGGGGTTGGAGACAGAGACAGGTGCACAGTAAGGGGTTGGAGACAGAGGTAGGTGCACAGTAAGGGGTTAGAGATAGAGACAGGCGCACAGTAAAGGGTTAGAGATAGAGACAGGTGCACAGTAAAGTGTTACAAATAGAGACAGGTGCACAGTAAGGGGTTGGAGACAGAGATAGGTGCACAGTAAGGGGTTAGAGATAGAGGCAGGTGCACAGTAAAGGGTAGAGATAGGTGAACAGTTAAGGGTTAGAGATAGAGACAGGTGCACAGTTAAGGGTTGGAGGTAGAGACAGGTGCACAGTAAGGAGTTAGAGAATAGAGTCAGGTGCACAGTAAAGGGTTGGAGATGGAGACAGGTGCAAAGTAAAGGGTTGGAGATAGAGACAGGTGCACAGTAAGGGGTTGGAGACAGAGACAGGTGCACAGTAAGGGGTTGGAGACAGAGACAGGTGCACAGTAAAGGGTTAGAGATAGAGACAGGTGCACAGTAAAGGGTTGGAGATAGGGACAGGTGCACAGTAAGGGGTTGGAGACAGAGACATGTGCACAGTAAGGGGTTGGAGATAGAGACAGGTGCACAGTAAGGGGTTGGAGATAGAGACAGGTGCAAAGTAAAGGGTTAGAGATAGAGACAGGTGCACAGTAAGTGGTTGGAGATAGAGACAGGTGCACAGTAAAGGGTTGGAGACAGAGACAGCTGCACAGTAAAGGGTTGGAGACAGAGACAGGTGCACAGTAAAGGGTTGGAGATAGAGACAGGTGCACAGTAAGCGGTTGGAGATAGAGACAGCTGCACAGTAAAGGGTTAGAGATAGAGACAGGTGCACAAGAAAGGGTTGGAGATAGAAAGAGGTGCACAGTCAAGGGGTTGGAGATAGAGACAGGTGCACAGTAAGGGGTGGGAGATAGAGACAGGTGCACAGTAAAGGGTTAGAGATAGAGACAGGTGCACAGTAAAGGGTTGGAGATAGAGACAGGTGCACAGTAAAGGGTTAGATGTAGAGAGAGG
Organism: Somniosus microcephalus; assembly: GCF_052327205.1. Taxonomy (NCBI): domain Eukaryota; kingdom Metazoa; phylum Chordata; class Chondrichthyes; order Squaliformes; family Somniosidae; genus Somniosus; species Somniosus microcephalus. The sequence continues at coordinate 135,323,126 of NC_140992.1, read as the reverse complement.
TGCACAGTAAAGGGTTGGAGATAGAGACAGTTGCACAGTAAAGGGTTAGAGATAGAGACAGGTGCACAGTAAGGGGTTGGAAATAGAGACAGGTGCACAGTAAGGGGTTCGAGATAGAGACAGGTGCACAGTAAAGGGTTAGAGATAGACACAGGTGCACAGTAAAGGGTTATAGATAGAGACAGGTGCACAGTAAAGGGTTGGAGATAGAGACAGGTGCACAGTAAAGGGTTGGAGATAGAGACAGGTGCACAAGAAAGGGTTGGAGATAGAAACAGGTGCACAGTAAAGGGTTGGAGATAGAAACAAGTGCACAGTAAGGGGTTGGAGATAGAGACAGGTGCACAGTAAGGGGTTGGAGATAGAGACAGGTGCACAGTAAAGGGTTGGAGATAGAGACAGGTGCACAAGAAAGGGTTGGAGATAGAAACAGGTGCACAGTAAAGGGTTGGAGATAGAAACAAGTGCACAGTAAGGGGTTGGAGATAGAGACAGGTGCACAGTAAAGGGTTGGAGATAGAAACAGGTGCACATAAAAGGGTTGGACATAGAGACAGGTGCACAGTAAAGGGTTGGAGATAGAGACAGGTGCACAGTAAAGGGTTGGAGATACAGACAGGTGCACAAGAAAGGGTTGGAGATAGAAACAGGTGCACAGTAAGGGGTTGGAGATAGAGACAGGTGCACAGTAAAGGGTTGGAGATAGAGACAGGTGCACAGTGAGGGGTTGGAGATAGAGACAGGTGCACAGTAAAGGGTTGGAGATAGAGACAGGTGCACAGTAAAGGGTTGGAGATAGAGACAGGTGCACAGTAAAGGGTTAGAGATAGAGACAGGTGCACAGTAAAGGGTTGGAGACAGAGACAGGTGCACAGTAAAGGGTTGGAGATAGAAACAAGTGCACAGTAAGGGGTTGGAGATAGAGACAGGTGCAGAGTAAAGGGTTGGAGATAGAGACAGTTGCACAGTAAAGGGTTGGAGATAAAAACAGGTGCACAGTAAGGGGTTGGAGATAGAGACAGGTGCACAGTAAAGGGTTGGAGATAGAGACAGGTGCACAGTGAGGGGTTGGAGATAGAGACAGGTGCACAGTAAAGGGTTGGAGATAGAAACAAGTGCACAGTAAGGGGTTAGATGTAGAGACAGCTGCACAGTAAAGGGTTAGATGTAGAGAGAGGTGCACAGTAAAGGGTTGGAGATAGAGACAGGTGCACAGTAAAGGGTTAGAGATAGAGACAGGTGCACAGAAAGGGGTTGGAGATAGAGACAGGTGCACAGTAAGGGGTTCGAGATAGAGACAGGTGCACAGTAAAGGATTAGAGATAGAGACAGGTGCACAGTAAAGGGGTTAGAGATAGAGACAGGTGCACAGTAAAGGGTTAGAGATAGAGACAGCTGCACAGTAAAGGGTTATAGATAGAGACAGGTGCACAGTAAAGGGTTGGAGATAGAGACAGGTGCACAGTAAGGGGTTGGAGATAGAGACAGTTGCACAGTAAAGGGTTGGAGATAGAGACAGGTGCACAAGAAAGGGTTGGAGATAGAAACAGGTGCACAGTAAAGGGTTGGAGATAGAAACAAGTGCACAGTAAGGGGTTGGAGATAGAGACAGGTGCACAGTAAAGGGTTGGAGATAGAAACAGGTGCACATAAAAGGGTTGGACATAGAGACAGGTGCACAGTAAAGGGTGGGAGATAGGGACAGGTGCACAGTAAAGGGTTAGAGATAGAGACAGGTGCACAGTAAAGGGTTTGAGATAGAGAGAGGTGCAGAGTAAAGGGTTAGAGATAGAGACAGGTGCACAGTAAGGGGTTGGAGATAGAGACAGGTGCACAGTAAGGGGTTGGAGATAGAAACATGTGCACAGTAAAGGATTGGAGATAGAGACAGGTGCACAGTAAGGGGTTAGAGATAGAGACAGGTGCACAGTAAAGGGTTAGAGATAGAGACAGGTGCACAGTAAAGTGTTAGAACTAGAGACAGGTGCACAGTAAGGGGTTAGAGATAGAGACAGGTGCACAGTAAAGGGTTAGAGATAGAGACAGGTGCACAGTAAGGCGTTAGAGATAGAGACAGGTGCACAGTAAGGGGTTGGATTCAGAGACAGGTGCACAGTAAGGGGTTGGAGATAGAGACAGGTGCACAGTAAAGGGGTTAGAGATAGAGACAGGTGCAGAGTAAAGGGTTGGAGATAGAGATAGGAGCACAGTGAAGGGTTAGAGACAGAGACAGGTGCACAGTAAAGTGTTAGAAATAGAGACAGGTGCACAGTAAAGGGTTAGAAATAGAGACAGGTGCACAGTAAAGTGTTAGAGATAGAGACAGGTGCACAGTAAGGAGTTGGAGATAGAGAAAGGTGCACAGTAAAGTGTTAGAGATAGAGACAGGTGCACAGTAAAGGGTTGGAGATAGAGACAGGTGCACAGTAAAGGGTTGGAGATAGATACAGGTGCAGAGCAAAGGGTTAGAGATAGAAACAGGTGCACAGTAAAGGGTTGGAGATAGAGACAGGTGGACAGTAAGGGCTTAGAGATAGAGAGAGTTGCACAGTAAAGGGGTTAGAGATAGAGACAGGTGCACAGTAAGGGATTAGAGATAGAGACAGGTGCACAGTAAAGTGTTAGACCCAGAGACAGGTGCACAGTAAGGGGTTAGAGATAGAGACAGGTGCACAGTAAAGGGGTTAGAGATAGAGACAGGTGCACAGTAAAGGGGTTAGAGATAGAGACAGGTGCACAGTTAAGGGTTGGAGGCAGAGACAGGTGCACAGTAAGGGGTTAGAGATAGAGACAGGTGCACAGAAAAGGGTTGGAGATAGAGACAGGTGCACAGTAAAGGGTTAGAGATAGAGACAGGTGCACAGTCAAGGGGTTGGAGATAGAGACAGGTGCAGAGTAAGGGGTGGGAGATAGAGACAGGTGCACAGTAAAGGGTTGGAGATAGAGACAGGTGCACAGTAAAGGTGTAGAGATAGAGACAGGTGCACAGTAAGGGGTTGGAGCTAGAGACAGGTGCACAGTAAGGTGTTCGAGATAGAGACAGGTGCACAGTAAAGGGTTAGAGATAGAGACAGGTGCACAGTAAAGGGGTTAGACATAGAGACAGGTGCACAGTAAAGGGTTAGAGATAGAGACAGGTGCACAGTAAAGGGTTGGAGATAGAGACAGGTGCACAGTAAGGGGTTGGAGATAGAGACAGGTGCACAGCAAGCGGTTGGAGACAGAGACAGTTGCTCAGTAAAGGGTTAGAGATAGAGACAGGTGCACAGTGAAGGGTTGGAAATAGAGACAGGTGCACAGTAAAGGGTTGGAGATAGAGACAGGTGCACAATAAAGGGTTGGAGATAGAAACAGGTGCACAGTAAGGGGTTGGAGATAGAGACAGGTGCACAGTAAAGGGTTGGAGATAGAGACAGGTGCACAGTAAAGGGTTGGAGATAGAGAGAGGTGCACAGTAAAGTGTTAGAGATAGAGACAGGTGCACAGTAAAGGGTTGGAGATAGAGACAGGTGCAGAGTAAGGGGTTGGAGATAGAAACATGTGCACAGTAAAGGGTTGGAGATAGAGAGAGGTGCATAGTAAGGGGTTAGAGATAGAGACAGGTGCACAGTCTGGGGTCAGAGATAGAGACAGGTGCACAGTAAAGGGTTAGAGATAGAGACAGGTGCACAGTAAAGGGTTAGAGATAGAGGCAGGTGCAGAGTAAGGGGTTGGAGATAGAAACATGTGCACAGTAAAGGGTTGGAGATAGAGAGAGGTGCATAGTAAGGGGTTAGAGATAGAGACAGGTGCACAGTCTGGGGTCAGAGATAGAGACAGGTGCACAGTAAAGGGTTAGAGATAGAGACAGGTGCACAGTAAAGGGTTAGAGATAGAGGCAGGTGCAGAGTAAGGGGTTGGAGATAGAAACATGTGCACAGTAAAGGGTTGGAGATAGAGAGAGGTGCATAGTAAGGGGTTAGAGATAGAGACAGGTGCACAGTCTGGGGTCAGAGATAGAGACAGGTGCACAGTAAAGGGTTGGAGGTAGAGACAGGTGCACAGTAAATTGTTAGAAGTGGAGACAGGTGCACAGTAAGGGGTTAGAGATAGAGACAGGTGCACAGTAAGGGGTTAGAGATAGAGACAGGTGCACAGGAAGCGGTTGGAGACAGAGACAGGTGCACAGTAAGGAGTTGGAGATAGAGACAGTTGCACAGTAAGGGGTTGGAGATAGAGACAGGTGCACAGTAAGGAGTTGGAGATAGAGACAGGTGCAGAATAAGGGGTTAGAGATAGAGACAGGTGCACAGTAAAGGGTTAGAGATAGAGATAGGTGCACAGTAAGGGTTTAGAGATAGACACAGGTGCACAGTAAGGGGTTGGAGACAGAGACAGGTGCACAGTAAAGGGTTGGAGATAGAGACAGGTGCACAGTCTGGGGTCAGAGATAGAGACAGGTGCACAGTAAAGGGTTAGAGATAGAGACAGGTGCACAGTAAAGGGTTGGAGGTAGAGACAGGTGCACAGTAAATTGTTAGAAGTGGAGACAGGTGCACAGTAAGGGGTTAGAGATAGACACAGGTGCACAGTAAGGGGTTGGAGACAGAGACAGGTGCACAGTAAAGGGTTGGAGATAGAGACAGGTGCACAGTAAAGTGTTAGAGATAGAGACAGGTGCACAGTAAGGGGTTGGAGACAGAGACAGGTGCACAGTAAGGGGTTGGAGACAGAGACAGGCGCACAGTAAAGGGTTAGAGATAGAGACAGGTGCACAGTAAAGTGTTACAAATAGAGACAGGTGCACAGTAAGGGGTTGGAGACAGAGATAGGTGCACAGTAAGGGGTTAGAGATAGAGGCAGGTGCACAGTAAAGGGTAGAGATAGAGACAGGTGAACAGTTAAGGGTTAGAGATAGAGACAGGTGCACAGTTAAGGGTTGGAGGTAGAGACAGGTGCACAGTAAGGAGTTAGAGAATAGAATCAGGTGCACAGTAAAGGGTTGGAGATGGAGACAGGTGCACAGTAAAGGGTTGGAGAAAGAGACAGGTGCACAGTAAGGGGTTGGAGACAGAGACAGGTGCACAGTAAGGGGTTGGAGACAGAGACAGGTGCACAGTAAAGGGTTGGAGATAGAGACAGGTGCACAGTAAAGGGTTGGAGATAGGGACAGGTGCACAGTAAGGGGTTGGAGATAGAGACAGGTGCACAGTAAGGGGTTGGAGATAGAGACAGGTGCAAAGTAAAGGGTTAGAGATAGAGACAGGTGCACAGTAAGTGGTTGGAGATAGAGACAGGTGCACAGTAAAGGGTTGGAGACAGAGACAGGTGCACAGTAAAGGGTTGGAGATAGAGACAGGTGCACAGTAAAGGGATAAAGATAGAGACAGGTGCACAGTAAAGGGTTGGAGATAGAGACAGGTGCACAGTAAAGGGTTGGAGATAGAGACAGGTGCACAGTAAAGGGTTAGAGATAGAGACAGGTGCACAGTAAGCGGTTGGAGATAGAGACAGCTGCACAGTAAAGGGTTAGAGATAGAGACAGGTGCACAGTCAAGGGGTTGGAGATAGAGACAGGTGCACAGTAAGGGGTTGGAGATAGAGACAGGTGCACAGTAAAGGGTTGGAGATAGAGACAGGTGCACAGTAAGGGGTTGGCGATAGAGACAGGTGCACAGTAAAGGGTTAGAGATAGAGACAGGCCCACAGTAAGGGGTTAGAGATAGAGACAGATGCACAGTAAGGGGTTTGTGATGTTGTATAGGGGATGAAACATAGAAAAATAGAAGATAGGAGCAGGAGTAGGCCATTTGGCCCCTCGAGCCTGCTCCGCCATTTAATGAGATCATGGCTGATCATCCAAATTCAGTACCCTGTCCCTGCTTTCTCCCCATATCCCTGGATCCCTTTAGCCTTAAGAAATATATCTAACTACTTCTTGAATATATTTAATGAATTGGCCTCAACTGCCTTCTGTGGTAGAGAATTCCACAGGTTCACCACTCTCTGGGTGAAAAAATTCCTCATCATCTCAGTCCTAAATGGCTTACCCCTTATCCTTAGACTGTGAGCCCTGGTTCTGGACTCCCCCGCCATCGGGAACATCCTTCCTGCATCTAGTCTGTCTAGTCCTGTTAGAATGTTATAAGTTTCAATGAGATCCCCTCTCATTCATCTAAACTCCAGCGAATATAAGCTCAATCGACCTACTCTCTCCTCATACATCATTCCTGTCATCCCAGGTATCAGTCTGGTGAATCTTTGCTGCACTCCCTCCATGGCAAGAACATCCTTCCTCAGATAAGGCGACCAAAACTGCACGCAATACTCAAGGTGTGGTCTCACCAAGGCCCTGTACAACTGCAGCAAGACATCCTTGTTCCTGTACTCGAACCCTCTTGCTACGAAGGCCAACATACCATTTGCCTTCTTCGCCGCCTGCTGCACCTGCATACTTACCTTCAGCGACTGGTGCACAAGGACACCCAGGTCTCGTTGCACTTCCCCTTCTCCCAATCTATTGCCGTTCAGATAATAATCTGCCTTCCTGGTTTTGCCAGCAAAGTGGATAACCTCGCATTTATCCACATTATACTGCATCTGCCATGCATCTGCCCAATCACCCAACCTGTCCAAATCATACTGGAGTTTCTCTGCATCCTCCTCACAGCACACACGCCCACCCAGCTTTGTGTCGTCTGCAAGCTTGGAGATATTACATCTAGTTCCCTCGTCTAAATAATTAATATATATTGTGAATAGCTGGGGTCCTAGCACCGATCCCTGTGGTACCCCACTAGTCACTGCCTGCCACTTGGAAAAAGACCCGTTTATTCCAACTCTTTGCTTCCTGTCTACGAACCAGTTTTCTATCCAAGTCAGTACCTTACCCCCAATCCCATGTGCTTTAACTTTGCACGCTAATCTCTTATGCGGGACCTTATCAAAAGCCTTCTGAAAGTCCAAATACACCACATCCACTGGTGGGGCACGACATCTTGTTATTCTTCCAATAGTGCCGTGAGATCCTTTACCCCTTGAACAGGCAGACGGGGCCTTGCTTTAATGTCTCTTCTGAAAGTCGGCCCCTCAGACAGTGAAGTGTTCTCTCAGTACTGCACTGAAGTATCAGCCTGGACTATGTGCTCGAGTCTCTGGAGTGGGACTTGAGCCCACGGCCTTCTATTTCAGGGGCGAGCGTGCTACCAACTGAGCCACGACTGACACCAATATACAGACACCACAGATATAGCGGCAGGTATACAGTAAGAGCAATGTTCCTGTTCATTTTTTGGGGGGCTGTGCGGCCCATTTAAAGTACCATGCATGCGCGGGTTTTTTGCACTAAAAAGCCAGCGAGCTGGCTGCAAGGGAGGTCCGGAAAGCTGTGTGGCCACGCATCTTAAAGGGAACTTTGAGTAGGAGTTGTTAGTCAATCATGCACCATGTTTCTTAATATAAGTTGTGTTGAGGCCTGTCAAATCAGACACGATTACTTATATATGTGTATATAAAAATCAATTTAATCTTTATTTGTGACATGCTTGAAGTATTCCTGCAAAACCACTACATTGACCATAGCAGTCAGGGCTGGTTTGGATACACTGGTTATCTTTATCCTGGGAGTGGGGTCAGCCAATGTCTTTCCTCCGTGGAGGATTTACCTCAGCCCCCAGCCTCGGTGCAGACCCTCTCCCTTGATACCCTTTCTTATCACTGTTAGCTGAAAGTCAGCATCCTGCTCCCAAAGCAACTCCCCTTTGTCTCCCAGGTTATTACAAGGCCGCCATGTTAGAGGAAATAGTTCCCTTTTGCCGAATTAACACTGGATATCCTTGCAATTTGTATCAGCATGTACCAGTTTCCCATCACACCGCACATTCTTCCTACAGTTAACAGTTGTTCAATCATGTGAATCTAGCATCCATGAATCTGGTTACTATTCATTCTTAGGAACCTGTCAACTTTCAGGTCTGCCTGCATCCTCCTGTGGTGCAATATTTCATTGCAAAGACATACCCTACTTGTTTACCCAACCTCAACGCTCTCACATCCTCAAACCACAGAGTCCACTTCCTTATCCATTAACTCACTCAAAGACGGTCTGTTTAGACATTTCCTTACTCAGAACTGCAGAACAGTAATTAGGCATTGAGTAGTTACTTCAAGACGTTGTGGCTTATAGATCATATATCACGTTTGATAAATAAAAGTTAAAATTTGCACTTATATAAAACAAAGCATAGCAATGCTAAACTAGCAGGAGTCCTAATTATCAATCAGGTCAGCCAGATTTCTGCTGCTAATCTGATTGACCCTTTCCATTCTGGTCCATTACCTTCTCCAACGTTACTATCCATCAGAGTGAGTTCACTTTACCTTAATCTTACTTTCCTCAGTAGCCATAGTCCCATCAGTCACCAGACCAGAGGTCATGACCTTCTCCAGGAAATGACTGAGTTTCTCCTGATCATGATCGCTGTTGGATCCCGATGTTTCTATCAAGATGTAAAATGGTGCCTCTGGAAGAAGGTAAATGAGAGAATCTACAGTCAGCAGAAGTGACATTATCAGAGAGCGAGAAGGAGGGAAAGAGACTGACTGAGGGAAGTAAAGAGAAATACTCCATGTGTACAATGAAAATGAAAACATGGAAAGATGGTTGATATGGGGGAGAGAGAAAATGGACAAGGAAAGTGGAAAGGAGGAGAAAAAGAGTGGAGAAAGAAATGGAGAGTGCGGAGATTGAGAGGTATTCTGATGAGAGAGAGAATTAAAGAGCAGACAGGTCTGATCAGAACACACACACACACACACACACACACACACACACACACACACACACGATATATCAGTGCGGGTTAATGCAGAATTTCAGCCTGGGGTATCCTACAAACACAACTACATTTTTATATCCAACATGTATTTTTACATCTGACACACAGGAACAATCTCCCTCCCATTCAATGCCCATTACAGAGAAGCAGTTCCACGTCAGTCAGTATATTTTACAGCATCTTGACGGAGAATACTCTCCACATACATGCATACAGACAAGTATACACTGGCATCGACGTAGCACTGCAAATAATGTACAGCACAACTGGTCTAGCCCAGCAGTTTTGCTCCACACGAGCCTCCTCCTACCCCTCTTCATCTAACCCCGTCAGTATATCCTTCTATTCCTTTTTCCCTCACATGTGGAGCTAGCTTCCCCTTAAATGCATCTATGCTGGTCGCCTCAACTACTCTTTGTGGTAGGGAGTTCCACATTCTAACCACTCTCTCAGTAAATAAGTTTCTCCGGAATTCCCTACTGGATTTATTAGTGACTATCTTATATTTATGGCCCCTAGTTCTGGTCTCCCCCACAAGTGGAAACATCTCTACATCTACCCTATCAAACCCTTTCATAATTTTAAAGACCTCTATCAGGTCACCCCTCAGTGTTCTCTTTTCTACAGAAAAGAGCCCCAGCCTGTTTAGACTTTTCCGATAGGTATAACCTCTCAGTTCTGGTATCATCCTTGTCAATCATTTTTTCACATTCTCCTTTTTATAATATGGAGACCAAAACTGTTCATAGTACGTGCGGTCTAACCAAGGTTTGATACAAGTTTAACATGACTTCTCTGCTTTTCAATTCTATCCCTCTAGAAATTAACCCCAGTGCTTGGTTTGCTTTTTTTTTAATGGTCTTATTAAGAACATAAGCAGGAGTAGGCCATACTGCCCCTCGAGCTTGTTCCGCCATTCAATAAGATCGCGGCTGACCATCGACCTCAACTCCCCTTTCCCGTCCGATCTCCATATCCCTTGATTCCCCTAGAGCCCAAAGATCTTATCTATCTCAGCCTTGAATATACTCAAAGACTCAGCATTCACAGCCCTCTAGGGCAGAGAATTCCAAAGATTCACAACCCTCTGAGTGAAGAAATTCCTCCTCATCTCAGTCTTAAATGGCCGACCCCTTATCCTGAGACTATGCCCCCTAGTTCTAGGAGAGATTGTGTCGATTGGGCTTATACTCACTGGAGTTTAGAAGATTGAGAGGGGATCTCATCGAAACCTATAAAATTCTGTCAGGCCTGGACAGACTAGATGCAGGAAGGATGTTTCTGATGGTCGGGGAGTCCAGAACCAGGGGTCATCGCCTAAGGATAAGGGGTAAGCCATTTAGGACTGAAATGAGGAGGAATTTCTTCACCCAGAGAGTGGTGAACCTGTGGAATTCTCTGCCACTCAGGGCGGTGGAGGCCAGTTCATTAAGTATATTCAAGAAAGAGTTGGATATATTTCTTAAGGCTAAAGGGATCAAGGGATATGGGGAGAAGGCAGGGACAGGGTACTGAATTTGGATGATCAGCCATGATCTCATTGAATGGCGGAGCAGGCTCGAAGGGCCGAATGGCCTACTCCTGCTCCTATCTTCTATGTATCTATGTAGACACTCCAGCCAAGGGAAACAAACTCTCAGCATCTACCCTGTCATTCCCCTTCAGAATCACCTCTCATTCTTCTAAACTCCAGAGAGTATAGGCCCATTCTACACAATCTCTGATCATAGGACAGCCCTCTCATCCCAGGAATCAATCTAGTGAACCTTCGTTGTACCCCCTCCAAGGCAAGTATATCCTTCCTTAGATAAGGAGACCAAAACTGTGCACAGTACTCCAGGTGTGGTCTCACCAAGGCCCTGTACAATTGTAGCAAGGCTTCCTTACTCTTGTACTCCAACCCCCTTGCAATAAAGGCCAACATGTCATTTGCCTTCCTTATTGTTTGCTGTACCTGCATGCTAGCTCTCTGTGTTTCTTGCACAAGGACACCCAAATCTCTCTGAACACCAACATTTGAAAGTTTCTCACCATTTAAAAAATATTCTGTTTTTCTATTCTTCCTACCAAAGTGAATAACCTTTCATTTCCCTACATTATACTCCATCTGCCACCTTACTGCCCACTCACTTAGTCTATCTATATCCCTTTGCAGACTCTTTGGGGTCGATTTTCCTAAAGCTGTCGGGAAGGAGGCGGGACTACAACTTTCGGGTTTTAGTCCCGCCTACATCGACGTCCGGCCAATCCACGTGATTTTCCCTTGATTGACCTTGTTGAGCCTGCCCAGCGGGCTCAGCAGGCCAATTAAGGGCCACCCAGCAACAGGTGATGTCACAGACTGAAATTTCATCTGTCAAGAGGTCTTGGCAGATGAAATATCAGTGTTGTTGTGTCCGTGTGTTAATAGAGACACTGAAGGCAGGAGTTGGTTTCACAGGTGTTTACTGAACAAAGTCTGGAGGTGAACTAACTGATACAACACAATATACAGGCTTATATAGCCCGAGTGGCCATTACCGGCATTACAGTACACAGGGGGCTCTTAAAGGCACATACACTACAAGTGTTTCACAGCTGTTTGAAGCTGTCAAACACTGACAGTCTGACTTCTAACCTGAGTCCTTCTACACAGACTCGGTTAGAACTGTCACCGGCAATGAAAGCTGAAGGCTGTCACTTTTGACAGCTCGCAGCCATTTTGCTTTCAGTGCCTGCTGAGTGATGGACTCCCGAAACCTAGAGGAAGAAAGGCTGTTAAGGTAAGTACAGGTAATTTAAACTTCTTTACACACTTTAGACACACCAAACACAAAACACACTTACCTTTGCACTCATGCACCCATCACTCACCTGAACACCGACATCGCGACCCCTCCAAGTCCTTCAACCCGACGGCCCGCCTGCTCTAACCTGGCGTGGTTTGGAGCTGTCGGGAATCCCACACGACACCCCTCAAAATAGGGATTAGGCTAAAAACTGCCTGTTAACTACCTGTTAACAGGCAGTTAATTGGCACTAATCCCTTCCCGCCTCGGGTCAGCGGGTCCCAGTGCGTGGCGGGTACCCGCCTCCTGTGAAACTTACATGGAGGCGGGTTTTGGGCGGGATGGTATCGGGACGCCCGAATTCTGGATTTCCCCCCCCCCCACACACCTGAAACCCCGCCTGATGGCTCCAGGAAAATCGACCCCTTTGTGTTCTCCTCACAGCTTACTGTCCCACCTAGCTTTGTATCGTCAGCAAACTTGAATACATTACACTCGGTCCCTTCATCTAGGTCATTAATATAGATTGTAAACAGCTGAAGCCATAACACTGATCCCTGAGGCACCCCACTAGTTACAGCCTGCGTCGCTACTTTTAATGATTTGTGAATATGTATGCCTAGATCCCTTTGCTCCTCTGCCCCAGTTAGACTCTTGGGGGAGAAATTGGGTATCTTTGTGCCTCCCGTTATTGCCTCCGGGGGGGCGATAACGGGGCGGTAATCACATACTGACCGGGCGCGGTGAGAAGATCGACTCCCGCGATATTTGGCGGGAGGTTTGCAGCGGCGGTATGGCACCTTGATCTCCTTCGCCCGGAGATTGTGATGTCATCGCCATGCGTAGCGCCCCGGACCCGAACTTCGGTTCCGCACCCTGCAGCATCGCCGGGTGAAAACACCGGCAGGTGCAGGAGGTGTTCACCAGGAGGACGGGCGCTTCGAGGGCGATACTTAAAGACGAGGTGGCCGAGGTAAGTAATAAAAAATCTGAAATGATGTTTCTGGTCTTTTTTCAGTTTTCTTCCCCAGCCATCGATCAGCCCGGCACTCTGCTGCAGTGCATCGGGCTGATCGGGCTGGATCGCGGCTGCCATCGGGGACCAGGTAAGTTTTTTCCTTGCAGAGCCTGCAGCGATGGCTCTTCCCTTTAAGGGAGGGAAGGAGCCTTCCCACGCGGCAGCGCTGCACGGCCCAGTGTGCACACCTACCGCCCCGCCTGCTGCGCTCCAGGAAGGAAGGAAAGCACTTGATTTAGCGCTCCACTTCCTTCCTGGAGCTCAAAACCGAATTTTTTAAAAGTTGAAAGACTTTAGCGCCTGGCGCTAACTTTTTCAACTTTTAAAAGCTAGTGCCCCAAATGGGGCGATACTGAATTTCTAGTCCCTATTTTCCAAGGAGTATGTGGCCTCCTTATTCTTCCTACCAAAATGCACCGCCCCACACTTACCTATGTTGAAATTCATTTGCCAATTACACGCCCATTCTGCAAGTTTATTAATATTGTATTTTGTTGCAGTCTTCCTCGGTATTAACTATACCCGCCCAATTTGGTGTCATCTGCAAATTTTGAAATTGTACTTCCGATTCCCGAGTCCAAATCATTTATGTAAATGGTGAACAACAGTGGTCCCAGCACTGATCCTTGTGGAACACCACTTCACCATTTGCCAACCTTTAACCCCTACTTTCCGTTTTCTGTTTTGTAGCCAGCTTCCTATCCATTCTGCTACTTGTCCCATGACTCCACATGTTCTGACCTTAGTCATGAGTCTATGAGGTCCTTATCGAAGGCTTTTTGGAAATTCAAATATATTGCATCTACTGTACTACCCTTTCTGTTATTTCTTCAAAGAATTCAATAAGGTTGGTCAAGCCTTTTGGAATGCTGCTGACTATTCTTTACTATATTTTCAGTTTCTAGATGTTTTTCTATTACATCTTTGAGTAAGGATTCTATTATCTTTCCTACCACTGACATTAAGCTAACTGGTCTATAGTTCCCTGCACTTGTTCTATCTCCCTTTTTAAATATAGGAATAACTTTAGCTGTCCACCAGTCCTCTGGCACTACTCCCTTTTCTAAAGAATTTTTATATATAAGTAATAAGGCCTCTGCTATCTCTCCCATAACTTCTTTTAATATGCATGGATGCAATCCATCCGGACCAGAGCTTTATCCTCTCTGAGTTTGATCAGTTTATCAATTATCTCCTTCTTTCTATCATAAATATCTTTATATCTTTTTTGATCTCTTCTTCTAATGTCATGCCCCCCATGTTAATCACCCTGGTAAAACCAAGGCAAAGTAACTATTCAATATTTCTGCCATTTCACTGTCAATGGCCCAGAAATTCGGGTCGGAGGCTTCTCGCGGGTGCAAGCCTCCGACCTGCACTTACCTACCGCGCTGGCCGCTGAGCTGTGGGCCCATGTGGGATTCCGATCCTGGGCCTCCTCCAACTGCCGGCGCGCAGTGCTTGCGTATCCCAGGGCGCAGTCAGTTCGATGCGTCCCCTGGGATCACGTGGGCCACGGAGAGCCAATGGTAGCAGGGAATGCTTCATTCATAAATTTGACAGGAAGAGCTGTCAAACCTATAAATACTACGGGCCCCAAAACATCACTAAAACTTCAAATAAATTTTAAAAAACATCACATTTTTTAAATAACTATAAATTACATGAAATAACTATTTTAAACAATAATTTTAATTTTTGAAAAAATTAATTACATTTTCTAACGGGGCTAAAAATAAACTTACCTTTCTTTAAAGTTTTTAAAAATAATAAACCTGTGGAAAAAATGTTTTAATTTTAATGAATTCACCACTTACCTTGTTAAAAGCAGGCCTTGCGCCTGCTTTTTAAAAGTGTAACTCCTGGAGACTTACCCTCCCGGAGAACCCTGCAAAAAAGCGTAAGTTCGATGCGCACGCGCTGCCTCTCCGGCGCATGCGTTCGACCTCTGAACCCCTTCCTTTAAGAGAACGGAAGTTCCAGTTTCCCGCGCATGCGCAGTGCATGCAGGAAACCGGCACTTCCGTTGGGCCTACGGGTGAGTACCCCGTGCATACTCACCCGTGGAGACCCGAAGTTCTGGGCCATGACCTGCATGTTTATCGTGTGTATCCATTGGTGGCCCTATCCCCATCCTGATGTTTCTTTCATTATTTCTGTGCCTGTAGAATGCTTTACTATTTCTTTTTATATTCCTCGATAATTTAATTTCGTAGTTCCTCTTTGTTTTTTGACTTCTTTCCTAACCTCTTTGTATTCCTTTTTGTCATCATTGCCTTTATTGTCTACGTATTTAGTGTATGCCTTTTTCTTTAGTTTCAATTTTACCTGTAACTCTTTATTCACCCAGTGTTTCATTACTGGCTAGTTTGTTCTGGTGTTTTAGCGGAATATATTTCTCCTGAACTCTATTGATCACCTTTTTAAAATATTTCCCACTGCTGTCCTATCTCAATGTCTGTCAATTTTTTTTCCAGTTTACCTTCCCTAGTTACATTATCGTCCCCATAAAATCACAGGATCCAATGGAAGATTTGCAAGCATATTTAGATCCGCTGTATAACTGGCAGACAAACAGCAAATGAAATGTAACACTAATAAATTTCATATAGGTTGAAAAATTGTGGGATTTATAAAGAGAACTGAATTAGCAAAGGGAGACTCAAAGGAGATCTGGACCTAATAATGAAAGTCACTTTCAAAGTCCAGACAATATGGCGAAGCATCTAACAAAACTGTCCCGTTGCCTCAGAGCTATGAGCATAGATCTTACGGTCAACCTAATTAAGTGAGTGTGATCCTAACTGCCAATCCGCACACCCACCTTACTGTGAGATAAAGCCAGTCAGCAATTTGTATCAGTGCTTGTCTCACCAAGTGTTTGTTTTAGAGATCGAAGAAGTACCCGTGTGAAGAAACATCCAGTTCAGGCCATGGGTTACTATTGGCACACTACCGTTCGAGTCGATACAAGGGAGTGTGATCAGCCATGATCTAATTGAATGGCAGAACAGGCTCAAGGGACTGAATGGCCTACCCTTGTTCCAACGTGAGTAAGAGGCTCACACCGCTCACAGGAGTGCCTGATACCAGGAACCCGAGAACCCTATGGCAGAACTGACAGTGATCTTATTTTCTTGTTCCTCTTTTACCTTGCAATGGATTTCTCAGTTTGAGGTGCTCGCAGACAATCTCTCTGCAACCGTAATCCATGAACTCGAACGCAGAGAGAATTTCACCCAGCATGCCTTTGGATTCCTTGAATATATCCAAGAGCTTGTCAAAGCTGTCACAACCTTGAGACACAGAACAGATCAATATTGTGTGTATATTGTACAGGGTTAAATTACTCTGTTCATATTATAAAGAAAATGCAGCATAGAATGTATATTTTATAGAGATACAGTGATGTGTGTATACTTTACAGGGATAGCATACCACATCTTTATTATATAATATCATGTGCTTATTGTACAGAGGTGTGGTACTTCATGTATCTCTGCATAATGTATATTACTGCACAGATATTATACAGGGTATGGCAGGCAATCAGACAGTTACATTACTGTGGCTGTATTATCCAGGGCATGGAGGGCAATCAGGCACAGATACATTACTGTACAGCCATTATACAGGGCATGCAAAGAAATCAGATGGAGAGATACTTATCACATGATAAAATAAAGGGAAAGAAATCATTTTTCTGATTTCCAAAACATCAAAAGCAACTGTGGTCATCCAATATGGGCGAGCATGAGATTCAAATGGCTGGAGTGGGTCAAATGGCCGGAGTGGGTCAAATGGCCGGAGTGGGTCATACACCATTTGTCCCCTCACTTGTGCCAAGCCAACAGTGGACACTGGGAACGCTGGTGGTGTATACCTTGGGTCTGGAGTTGCTGTGGTGTGAGAAGGGGGATTTAAATGTCGATGGTCCCAGAGGGAGTGTTATCGATTGCAGGGTGATCAACAACACTCTATGCTTCAAGTCTTTAATTTTTTAGTACAGTACTATGTGTGTATTTCACAGGGATGTAGCACCGACACGAGCAAGATCCCCACTGGGAGCCTTCCTAACTCCGGGAAATCAGCCGGGTGTGAGGGGTGCAGGCTGCAGGCATGGGTTGTAACACCGTCCCCTAACATTGTGAATAAATACTATGCTGTTCTCTGCCTTTACCTAGAAACGCTACATTGACAGCGCCTGGTTTCCTTGGACACAGAATGGACACAGCCGTGATGATCCCAAGTGTTCCTTCAGCTCCGATAAAAAGCTGCTTGAGGTCGTAGCCTGTGTTGTCTTTGCGAAGTGATGTTAGACAGTTCAAGGCAGTTCCATCTGCGAGGGCCTGTGAGCAGGAACAGGGTGTGAAGGAATGGTGTACACCAAGTGTTTGAAATAACATTCACCAAGCAACGGGAGCAGCGAGGGGCCAGCGGATCCCTCAGACGCATCTCAAGAAAATCAGTAATGATAAAGAACGCCACGTTGTGACTGCTGTGGGGACACAGAGAAGCTAAAACAGGTGGGGTGCTCACTGGGTCACTGATACCATTGGGGGCCTCACACTGGTGCTGGCCCGACAGTGTGGTGTCCTCTGGAGAAAAGCAACACTGCCTCCGGTCCTGACCGGTGCTGGTAATAACACGAGGTGGGCACTGCACTCAACTTGAGTGATAGGAGCAGAGTGGGACTGGTGTGAGCCCAACACTCCAATTGCTCCTTTAACTCCTTTGCATTCCTACCTGAAGTGTTAACTTTTCTTTCTCTTTTAAGCTGATCTGTGATTTCCGTCATTTCACCAGTTACATCAGTTAATGACTAACAATGATTAAATATCAAACTCTGAAAACAGGGAGCGTTAAGTTAATCATTAAGGGGAGATTTAATTGAGGTACATAAAATTATGAGGGGCCTAGATAGTGGATAGGAAGGACCTATTTCCCTTAGCAGAGAGGTCAATAACCAGGGGCAATAGATTTAAAGTAACTGGTCAGAGGTTTAGAGGGGAATTGAGGAGAACTTTTTTCACCCAGAGGGTGGTGGGGGTCTGGAACTTACTACCTGAAAGGGTGGTAGAGGCAGAAACCCTCATCACATTTAAAAAGTACTTGGATATGCACTTGAAGAGTCATAACCTACAGGGCTACGGACCAAGAGCTGGCGAGTGGGATTAGGCTGGATCGCTCTTTTTCGAATGGCACAGACACAATGGGCCGAATGGCCACCTTCTGTGCCATAAATTTCTATGATTCTATGATTAGCACCAGACTATTGGCAGCAAGACAAGGGTTGCTTCACATCCCTGAATCCTAACATACAAACACCAACAGTAACAGCCACCTGCTCTCAAATCAGCCACAAATCAGATATGTCAGCCATGGTGCCCTCTCTCTCATCACTGACTCCCCGCAGTCCAGAATAAGGCAGAACATACAAGTTTTAAAAGCTGGTAACCCCCACACACCAAAGAGACCAGGAAGGTGCCAGTTTCTACCCTGAATTAGCTGGTGCATGACTGGGCTGCTCATTTGTTGCCGGACCTATCTCGACCACCTTAAGCACTGCTGCATCTGACTCTCCTCAGCCAAACCCCCACAACTTTGGATTCAAGAAAGACAACGAGCAGTATTTTCTTAATGGCGAAAGACTAGGAACTGTGGAGGAGCAAAGAGATTTAGGTGTCCAGGTACACAAATCACTAAATGCTGGTGCACAGGTACAAAAGGTAATCAAAAAGGCTAATGGAATGTTGGCCTTTATCTCAAGTAGGGCTGGAATACAAAGGGAAGGAAGTTATGCTTCAGGTGAGCTGGGGGGGGGTCGATGGTGAGCTGGGGGGGGGGTCGATGGTGAGCTGGGGGGGGTCGATGGTGAGCTGGGGGGTCGATGGTGAGCTGGGGGGTCGATGGTGAGCTGGGGAGTCGATGGTGAGCTGGGGAGTCGATGGTGAGCTGGGGGGTCGATGGTGAGCTGGGCGGTCGATGGTGAGCTGGGCGGTCGATGGTGAGCTGGGCGGTCGATGGTGAGCTGGGCGGTCGATGGTGAGCTGGGGGAGTCGATGGTGAGCTGGGGAGTCGATGGTGAGCTGGGGGAGTCGATGGTGAGCTGGGCGGTCGATGGTGAGCTGGGGAGTCGATGGTGAGCTGGGGAGTCGATGGTGAGCTGGGGAGTCGATGGTGAGCTGGGGTTTTGATGGTGAGCTGGGGAGTCGATGGTGAGCTGGGGGGTCGATGGTGAGCTGGGCGGTCGATGGTGAGCTGGGGAGTCGATGGTGAGCTGGAGAGTCGATGGTGAGCTGGGGAGTCGATGGTGAGCTGGGGAGTCGATGGTGAGCTGGGGGGTCCGATGGTGAGCTGGGGGGTCCGATGGTGAGCTGGGGGGTCCGATGTTGAGCTGGGGGGTCCGATGGTGAGCTGGGGGGTCGATGGTGAGCTCGGGAGTCGATGGTGAGCTGGGGAGTCGATGGTGAGCTGGGGAGTCGATGGTGAGCTGGGGAGTGGATGGTGAGCTGGGGAGTCGATGGTGAGCTGGGGAGTCGATGGTGAGCTGGGGAGTCGATGGTGAGCTGGGGAGTCGATGGTGAGCTGGGGAGTCGATGGTGAGCTGGGGCGGTCGATGGTGAGCTGGGGAGTCGATGGTGAGCTGGGCGGTCGATGGTGAGCTGGGGGGTCGATGGTGAGCTGGGCGGTCCATGGTGAGCTGGGGGTCCATGGTGAGCTGGGGGGTCCGATGG
The DNA here is from genome assembly GCF_052327205.1 of Somniosus microcephalus. Lineage (NCBI taxonomy): Eukaryota > Metazoa > Chordata > Chondrichthyes > Squaliformes > Somniosidae > Somniosus > Somniosus microcephalus. The sequence continues at coordinate 135,303,787 of NC_140992.1, read as the reverse complement.
TGAGCTGGGGGTCCGATGGTGAGCTGGGGGGTCCGATGGTGAGCTGGGGGGTCGATGGTGAGCTGGGGGGGTCCATGGTGAGCTGGGGGGGGTCCATGGTGAGCTGGGGGGGTCGATGGTGAGCTGGGGGGGGTCGATGGTGAGCTGGGGGGTCCGATGGTGAGCTGGGGGGTCGATGGTGAGCTGGGGGGGGTCGATGGTGAGCTGGGGGGGTCGATGGTGAGCTGGGGGGGTCGATGGTGAGCTGGGCAGTGTCAATGGTGAGCTGGGGGGGTCGATGGTGAGCTGGGGGGTCGATGGTGAGCTGGGGGGGGTCGATGGTGAGCTGGGGGAGTCGATGGTGGGCTGTGGGGTCGATGGTGAGCTGTGGGGTCGATGGTGAGCTGGGGGGGTCGATGGTGAGCTGGGGGGGTCGATGGTGAGCTGGGGGGGTCGATGGTGAGCTGGGGGGGTCGATGGTGAGCTGGGATAGTCGATGGTGAGCTGGGGGGTCGATGGTGAGCTGGGGGGTCGATGGTGAGCTGGGGAGTCGATGGTGAGCTGGGCGGTCGATGGTGAGCTGGGGGGTCGATGGTGAGCTGGGGGAGTTGCTGTTGCACATGGGCTCACCATGTCTGGATGGGATGAACCTGATGGACCAGATTGTTCTTTGGTGTCCTTTGTTGCAAATTCTCCCTTTCAAAACTGCTATCATCACCCCTTCTCTTCTGAAAGCCTAGCCTGAATCCATTCTCTCCAACCAGCCCCTATTTGTAGCCTCCCTTTTCTTTCTAAGGTCCTTGAAGGTGTTGTAGTTACCTCCCTGCTCCAAGTCTATCTCTCCCAACCTCCTGTTCCGAATCCCTACCGATCGGTTTCCATCCTTCTCACTGCACCAAGATCACCCTGGCCAAGATCATGAATGACCTTCTCTGTGACTGTGATCAGTGTGTTATCCCTTCTTGTCCTCATCTACCTCTGCATGCTATACTCCTCCATTCCCTTTCCTCCACTGTCCATCTCCAAGGACTGCCCTTGTGTGGTTCCATTCGTACCTGTCTGTACACTGCCAGCACATCTCCAACAATGGACTCCCTTCCCACCCCCACACCATCATCTCTGGAGTTTCCCAAGGCCTTGTCTACTTCCTTATATACATCCTGCCCCTTGGTGACATCAACTGCAGACGTGGGGTCAGCTGTATAGTATTAGTATACTGATGACACCTAAGTCTACATCTCCAACATTCCCCTTGCCCTCATAGCCACCGCCATGCTGTCTGTCTGTCTGTCTGACATCAAGTCATCGATAAGTGAAAATTTCCTCAAAGATAACACCATTTTCAGCACCCACCATAAACTCTGTCCCCTCATCATTGACTCCATCCCCGGGCATCTGCTCAGACTGAGACAGACCAAAGGAAACCTTGGTGTCCTCTTCAACCCACAGCTGAGTTTATCCCCCATATCTTAACTATCACCAAAACCACTTACTTCCACCTCCATAATATCACCCACCTCCTTTCAGCAGACGAGGCTCCTACAGGAAGCATGAAGTTGGAACATAAGAAATAGGAGCAGGAGTAGGCCTTTTGGCCCTTCGAGCCTGCTCTGCCATTCAATAAGATCATGGTTGATCTTCTACCTCATCTCCACTTTCCTGAACTATCCCCATATCCCTTGATTCCCTTAATATTCAAAAATCTATCAATCCCTGTCTTGAATATACTCAACGACTGAGCCTCCACAGCTCTCTGGGGTAGAGAATTCCAAAGATTCACCATCCTCTGAGTGAAGAAATTTCTCCTCATCTCAGTCCTAAATAGCCAAACCTTTATTCTGCGACTGTGACTCCTGGTTCTAGACTCCCCAGCCAGGGGAAACATCCTCCCTGCAGTTACCCTGTCAAGCCCTGTAAGAATTTTGTATGTTTTAATGAGATCACCTCTCATTCTTCTAAACTCTAGAGAGCACGGTGGCATAGTGGTTAGCACTGTTACCTCACAGCGCCAGAGACCTGGGTTCGAATCCGGCCTCGGGCGACTGTCTGTGTGGAGTTTGCACATTCTCCCCGTGTTTGCGTGGGTTTTCTCCGGGTGCTCCGGTTTCCTCCCACAGTCCAAAGATGTGCGGGTTAGGTTGATTGGCTATGATAAATTGACCCTTAGTGTTAGGGGGATTAAATACGTGGGATTACAGGGATAGGGTGGGATATGTGTTGGTGTAGGGGTTACGGGGATCGGGTGGGATATGTGTCGGTGCAGGCTCGATGGGCCGAAATGGCCTCTATCTGCACTGTGGGGTTTCTGTGATTCTGTGAATATAGGCCTAGTCTACTCAATCTCTCCTCATCGGACAATCCCCCTTTCCCAGGAACCAGTCTGGTGAACCTTCGTTGCACTCCCTCTATGGCAAGTATATCCTTCCTTAGGTAAGGAGACCAAAACTGTACACAATACTCCAGGTGTGGTCTCACCAGGGCCCTATATAATTGCAGTAAGAAGTCTTTACTCTTATACTCAAATCCTCTTGTAATAAAAGCCAACATACTAATTGCTTGCTGTACCTGCACATTAACTTTCAGTGATTCATGTACAAGGACACCCAGGTCCCTCTGAACACCAACATTTCCCAGTCTCTCACCATTTAAAAAATACTCTGCTTTTCTATTTTTCCTACCAAAGTGGATAACTTCACATTTCTTCACATTATGTTCCATTTGCCATGTTCCTGCCCACTCACTTAGCCTGTCTATATCCCCTTGAAGCATCCTTGCATCCTCCTCACAACTTACATTCCCACCCAGCTTTGTATCATCAGCAAACTTGTATATATTACATTTGGTCCCCTCAGCCAAATCATTGATGTAGATTGTGAATAGCTGAGGCCCAAGCACTGAGCCTTGCAGTACCCCCTAGTTACAGCCTGCCAACCCGAAAATGACCCGTTTATTCCTACTCTCTGAGGGGAGGGGAGGGGCCGAGAAACAGTAGCCCAGACTCAGAAGAATGGGAAGTAGGGCTGGAGGAGGATTTGGAAATGTACCGTTCCTACAGCAGGAGATTCACAATACATTTTACTGTACCAGTTTTTAGCTCATTGCTGAACTGTTTCTTACCACTTCCAGTCCCAGTACTGTCCCATGCAGGGAGCCATACCTCAGCAGTCTCAGTCCACCAGCATTGGTTGCCACATTCCCACCAATGTGACAGCTACCTTTCGACCCCAGGTCAAGGGGCATGATAAAATCTTGTTCCTCAAGGTAATTATTCAAGTTTTCCAAAATGCAGCCGGCCTGGCAGATAAGGACTCCTGAAAGCACAGATTTACATGGAAACTCAGGAGTTTGGTAATGATCCCTGTTCTTATGGTTTTTAAAAATGTTTTATCCCATATTTCCTACTCTTCTGAAAGTGCTCTTCCGTCACTGGGATACAGTTTCGCAGGCACCAGATTCCCTTCAGAGCCTCGCCTAAGTGGTCATTTATCACATGTGCCTGGACCACGAGGGCCAGCAGGCTATTCCACTACGTGGGAAGGGTCAGAGGTCAACAAGGCACACTCAACGGGCGCCTGTCTGCACTTTCCACAAGGGATCACTGGGTAGCAATCAACAGACTGATTCTTCCCCCTCCCTGGCATGGGAATACTGAACCCCTACTGTTACCCAGCTGAGAGCAGCCAATACAGCACCAACCTGTTGTTGCTGCAATTGGACAGTAACTCTGGAACTGGACAGTGAATCCTGTCGTTAAGGTGTATGTGACAAGGGAGGGCCACTGTTAACAAGCAATTAGGGAAGGGAGAGTCGCAGTGTGAACAATTAGGTGGGATCACTCACAAGATTCAACATTCCAGGAATAATAGCAGTTACTCTTGGGCTTGATCGAGGGGAATCTCCGTCAAGGTGTTGGTAACTGTTGAGGTGGCACTGCTTCTATGTATAATCGTGAGTAAAGAAAGTCGTTCTTGTTATGTTCATTAATAACTAGACATTCTTATTATAAACACAGCTAGCTTCTAGCTAGTCATTTATTCAGTACACGTTCTCTAGGTACAGCAGCTGTAGAGATTCAGCATGTGTGCTTCTGTGTGCAGGCTGCCATCTTGACTACTGCCTTCTGGGTAGCCTAGTGCATCGTGGGTAGCCCACTCTTATATACATACAGCACCACCTAGTGTACCATTCCAGAATGACAGGTTACTGATCATTACATCCCCCTTTCTTTGAGGTTAAACAAAATCAGTATCAATCAATATCAATCAATAACAACATAAACATCTTCAACAGTCAATACATTTTCAATGTAGTTTTCTTTGTACTCAAAGATTAAGTCTATCAGGCTTTTTTACTTCACGTGTAGATCTTCTCAGCACAGGTAAGTCTGATGTGTTTTCATGAGAGCCTGTATGTGTATTTGTGTTAGATTGTTCTGGTGGTGAGTAACAAGATTCAGTTGCGGCATTGTCATCGATTTGCTCTTCGATAGTCTCTTGTGTTTTTAGGAGGGAACGGCGGTTCCTCCTGAGAATCTGTCCTTCCTCAGTTCTAACAGTGTATGACCTTGGTCCTACTTCCTCAAGAACTGTAGCTTTCCTGTTCCATGCATCTGGATCCTCAATCCTGAAAACATCATCCCTTGTCAATGGTTTCAGAGTTTTGGATGACTTGTCATAGTATGATTTCTGTTTCAGCTTTAACAGTTGAAGTCTCTGTCTCAGTTCCTTACTCTGCTTTTCTTTTGCACAGCAAGGTAGCGTGGTACGCAACTTGCGACCCATTAGGAGTTCAGCAGGTGAAGAACCAGAGTCTAAAGGTAAGGCTCGGTAGCTCAGCAGGGCGAGATAAGGATCAGACTTGCCATCTGTCGCTTTCTTCAGTAGCTGCTTGAGAACTTGAACACCTTTCTCTGCCTTACCATTCGACTGAGCATACAAAGGACTGGATGTGATGTGTTGAAAGTCATAATGTGCTGCAAACTGTTACCACTCCTTACAGTTGAAGCACGGACCATTGTTGCTAACGGCAATCCTGGGAATTCCATGTCTGACGAAGATAGATTTCACATGCATTATGACACTGCTTGCTGTGGTGCTTGAGAGCAGCGCCATCTCAGGATAGTTAGAATAGTAGTCAATCACTATTAGATAGTCTTTACCATTTAAATGAAAGAGGTCCATACCAACCTTTTGCCATGGTGCTGTTGGTAAGTCAGCTACTATCATTGGTTCCTTTGCCTGTTTGTTTTGGTGTTTCTGACATGTCTCACATTTGCCTATCATGTTCTCAATGTCCTTATTTATGCCAGGCCAATAAACAGTGTCTCTTGCTCTCCTTTTGCGTTTTTCAATTCCGAGGTGTCCCTCATGAATCCTTTTGAGCATGTCTTGACGTAGAGCCTGTGGAATGACTATTCTGTTCTGTTTTAGTAATAGTCCACTTGCGACACTCAATTCTGACCTTATGTGAAAATATTTTGGACAGGAACCTTTTGGCCAACCATGATGAATGTTCTCTATTACTGTTTGTAATACTGTATCTTTTACTGTTTCTTCTGCTATTTGCTTTGATTTTGTGTCTGACACAGGCAGCGCAGCAGTGACCATACTCACATGAACATCCACGTCTTCTTCAGTAGAGCTCACATGACTCATTGTGAGTACTCGGGATAGTGCATCTGCTAACACTATGTATTTGCCTGGTGTGTAGATCAGTTCAAAGTCATATCTTTGCAGCTTCATCATGAGTCGTTGAATCCTTGGAGACATCTCATTCAGGTTCTTTTTTATGATGGCAACCAGTGGGCTGTGGTTTGTCTCAACTGTGAAGGTGGGAAGTCCATATATGTAGCCATGAAACTTTTCTAGTCCAACTACCAAGCCTAGACATTCCTTTTCAATCTGGGCGTATCGACACTCAGTATCAGTCATAGACCTGGAGGCATAGGCAACAGGCTTCCAATCTTCACCCTCTGCTTGTAGCAAGACCGCACCTAGGCCATCTTTTGATGCATCCGTTGACACTTTGATTCTTTTTGTTGGGTCAAAGAAGGTGAGTACAGGTGTGGTTGTCAGCACTGTTTTGAGGTTTATCCACTCTTGTTCATGTCTTTCTGTCCATGCGAACTCATTTGTTTTATGTAGCAGGTCTCGCAGACAGGCTGTCTTGGCTGACAAGTTAGGAATGAACTTTCCAATGAAGTTTATCATCCCCATGATGCGTAGCACTCCTTTTTTGTCAGTGGGTCGGGGCATTTTGAGTATGGCGTTTACTTTTACCATATCTGGCTCTATTCCTTTACCAGATAGATTATCTCCTAGGAAAGTGACTTCCTGGACGCCAAATTGACACTTGGCTTTGTTGAGCTTCAGTCCATTCCGGCGTATGCTCTGTAGCACTTTAGTCAGTCTCTCATTGTGTTCTTTCAGTGTGGAGCCCCAGATGATGATGTCATCAACATAGACCCGAACTCCTTCCAGACCTTCAATTATGTGTTCCATCGCTCTATGAAAGATTTCAGATGCAGATATTATCCCGAAAGGCATTCTGAGGAAACAATACCTGCCAAATGGTGTGTTGAAGGTACAGTATTTGGTGCTCTCTTCATCCAGTTTTAGTTGCCAAAATCCTTGTGAGGCATCGAGCTTTGTAAAGTATCTGGCACCTGACATTTCACTGGTGATTTCTTCTCGCTTGGGAATCTGGTAGTGTTCACGTTTTATGTTTGCATTTAAGTCCTTTGGATCCATGCATATTCTTAGATCATTGTTCTTTTTCTTTACACATACCATGGAGTTAACCCAGTCTGTTGGCTCTTCGACTTTCCTGATGACTCCTAGTGTGGTCATTCTGTCCAGTTCATTCTTGAGCCGGTCACGCAGGGGTGCTGGAACTCTTCGTGGAGCATGTACCACTGGCTGAGCATCCTCCTTTAGCTGGATCTTGTAAGTGAATGGTAGAACTCCAAATCCTTTGAACACATCCTGGAAATTATTCACTACAGAATCCATCGAGTCATCTGGTCTGCTTATGGCACAATTTATACGGTAGACTCTCTTGACCAGTTCTAAGTCCTCACAAGCTTTGTCACCCAGTAGTGAATCAAGTCCTTCAGCCACAACAGAAAACATGAGATGATGCACTTTGTCTTTGACTGTCACTTTAAGTCTACATACACCTAAGCTATCTATTTTCTGTCCATTATAGTCCTTCAGTAGTACTGACTTTTTCTGTATTTTGGGCTTTTCTTTCATATTGTTAATGTCACTCATACTGATTAAGTTTGCTTTTGCCCCAGTGTCTAGTTTCAATGTAACTAATGCTCCATTTACCTGCAGTGGGATCATCCATTTGTCCTCTTTTACTGCATTAACTTTATGTTCGGCATTGTTAATTCCTGAGGGCTGCACATTTTCTGTATCCTTTTTGATATTGTCACATGACACCATTCCTACAAAACATGTCTCACTTAAATCAGTGTCCTCAATTACATTAACTCATTGCCCTTTCTTAGTTTTTACTTTTGAAAAGCATTGTTTGGCAAAGTGATTCTTTCCATGACATTTTGTGCACATTTTTCCAAACGCTGGACATTGTTTTAACTGGTGTTTGTAACCACAGCGTTTACAATTAAAAATTCCTTCCTCCGATTGCTTTTCACTTCTGTTCTGCCCATGTTTCTTCCCCTTGTAGGACACAGCACCGACAGCAGCACTTACTGCAATCGCATCATCATTGATTTCACTGAAAGTCTTGGCAATCTTTTGAGCTAGCTCGCTAGCTTGGCATATTTTCACAGCAATTTCCAATGTTAGTTCAGTTTCTCTCAACAGACGTTCCCTGACTTTTTTATCATGAATACCAAACACAATCTGGTCACGAATCATGGATGCTTTCAGCTCAGAGAAATTACATGTCTGTGCTTTCAGTTTCAGATCAGTCAAAAAGCTATCAAAAGTCTCATTTTGCTGCTGGGTCCGAGAACGGAAGATGTACCTCTCATAGGTTTCATTCTTTTTGGGAGAACAATGTGTATCAAACTTCTTTAGCACATCGTCTAATTTTTCTCTGTTCTCCTCTGGATTAAATACAAATGTATTAAATACCTCTATCGCCTGTGGGCCTGCAACCGTGAGCAGCAACGCTTTTTTCCTTGCGTCTGGCTTCGTACCGTACCCGATGGCAGCAATGTAGAGTTCGAATTGTTGTTTAAAAGTCTGCCAATTGTAGTCGACATTTCCTGTGAGTTTCAAACGCTGTGGTGGCTTCAAATTCTCCATGTCGCGTTGCACAATATTCAGCAGATCTTACCAATCCTGGTACCATGTTATGTTCATTAATAACTAGACATTCTTATTATGAACACAGCTAGCTTCTAGCTAGTCATTTATTCAGTACACGTTCTCTAGGTACAGCATCTGTAGAGATTCAGCATGTGTGCTTGTGTGTGCAGGCTGCCATCTTGACTACTGCCTTCTGGGTAGCCTAGTGCATCGTGGGTAGCCCACTCTTATATACATACAGCACCACCTAGTGTACCATTCCAGAATGACAGGTTACTGATCATTACAGTTCTCACCAGAATTAGTGTTGAAACTCATGATGTTATTCATTTGAGCTGTTGAGACAATGATCTCATCAAACACCGGCACACTGCCTCCCACCAATCCGGTGTTGCCGCCCTGAGGGTTCACGGCCAGGTTCCGATCGTTACAGTACCTGAAGAAAGCAAACAGCCAATTGTCAGAGCCAATCACATGCCATCATTCCTAATCATAAACAGAGCCAATCACACGCCGACATTCCTAATCATAAACAGAGCCAATCACACGCCGACATTCCTAATCATAAACAGAGCCAATCACACGCCGACATTCCTAATCATAAACAGAGTCAATCACCCGCCGTCATTCCTAATCATAAACAGAGCCAATCACACGCCGACATTCCTAATCATAAACAGAGCCAATCACACGCCGACATTCCTAATCATAAACAGAGCCAATCACACGCCGTCATTCCTAATCATAAACAGAGCCAATCACACGCCGACATTCCTAATCATAAACAGAGCCAATCACACGCCGACATTCCTAATCATAAACAGAGCCAATCACACGCCGACATTCCTAATCATAAACAGAGCCAATCACACGCCGACATTCCTAATCATAAACAGAGCCAATCACCCGCCGTCATTCCTAATCATAAACAGAGCCAATCACATGCTGACATTCCTAATCATAAACAGAGCCAATCACACGCCGACATTCCTAATCATAAACAGAGCCAATCACACGCCGACATTCCTAATCATAAACAGAGCCAATCACACGCCGACATTCCTAATCATAAACAGAGCCAATCACACGCCGACATTCCTAATCATAAACAGAGCCAATCACACGCCGTCATTCCTAATCATAAACAGAGCCAATCACACGCCGACATTCCTAATCATAAACAGAGCCAATCACACGCCGACATTCCTAATCATAAACAGAGCCAATCACACGCCGACATTCCTAATCATAAACAGAGCCAATCACACGCCGACATTCCTAATCATAAACAGAGCCAATCACACGCCGACATTCCTAATCATAAACAGAGCCAATCACACGCCGACATTCCTAATCATAAACAGAGCCAATCACACGCCGACATTCCTAATCATAAACAGAGCCAATCACACGCCGACATTCCTAATCATAAACAGAGCCAATCACACGCCGACATGCCTAATCATAAACAGAGCCAATCACACGCCGTCATTCCTAATAATAAACAGAGCCAATCACACGCCGTCATTCCTAATCATAAACAGAGCCAATCACACGCCGACATTCCTAATCATAAACAGAGTCAATCACACGCCGTCATTCCTAATCATAAACAGAGCCAATCACACGCCGACATTCCTAATCATAAACAGAGCCAATTACACGCTGACATTCCTAATCATAAACAGAGCCAATCACACGCCGACATTCCTAATCATAAACAGAGCCAATCACACGCCGACATTCCTAATCATAAACAGAGCCAATCACACACTGACATTCCTAATCATAAACAGAGCCAATCACACGCCGACATTCCTAATCATAAACAGAGCCAATCACCCCGCGAGTGTTGGTGCCAATCACCCTGTGAATATTAGTGCCATTCACAATGCAAATGTCAGTGCCTATCACAGTGTGATATTGAGCACCATCACACACCAAGCAACTAAAGTATGTAAAAAATTAAATTGTAAATTGTAAAATGTAATCGACCCCAACCCTGCTTTGTGCACTGTGCAAACCCGCTCAGGCCCTCAGGCACGCTTGTAATTCACACTGGCCAAGTTTTATTGTATGTGTGATATGACCAGCTTGGGAGGCTGTACATACCATATCAACTAGCCCTAGACCTTGTGTGCCTGTGGAATTCAGCCTGTGAGTAACAGAAATATTACACGAAAGGAAGACTGAAGGTACAGTACCTGAGGATTTGAGAAACCTCTTCCGTTGTCTGAGGTCTCAGTAACACCTGGCTGCGGCCTGCAGTTAAAAAAATGAACTTAGTAGTAATGATCAATAATAATGAATCATTAATTAATAATAATCAGAGTAAATCATATCATAAAAATCAATAACCATAATCAACATTATTAGTAATCTTCAGGTTATAAAATATCAGCATCTAATGCTAGTTAGCAACACACAGCCTGCTCCTGCTCAACGTGCAGACAGTCCCGGTCTCACTGGATAATCTTCCACCTCCCTAATTAGATCATCTACAGATAGGGTCCAGTATCAGGGGTTACTGAATACACGGAAATAATGATCTCAGCTAAAGTTAATGACCCCAGCCTGTAACTCACTGTTGGCCTCGATTTTAAAATTCTCATTCTTGTTTTCAAATACCCCCATGGCCTCACCCCTCCCCATCTCTGTAACCTGCTCCAGCCCTACAACCCTTGGAGGTATCCGAGTTTCTCCAATTCTGGCCTCTTGAACATCCCCGATCTTCATCGCCCCACCACTGGTGGCCGTGCCTTCAGCTGCTGAGGCCCGAAGCTCTGGAATTCCCTCCCTAAACCGCTCCACCTCTCTACCTCTCTCTCCTCCTTTAAGACGCTCCTTAAAACCTCCCTCTTTGACCAAGCTCTGGGTCACCTGCCCTAATTTCTCCTTATGTGGCTCGGTGTCAAATTTTGTTTGATAACGTACCTGTGAAGCGCCTTGGGACGTTTTACTATGTTACAGCCCTGTTCCTGGGACTAGGGACAGGGTCACTGGCAAGGCTTAGAAGCTAGGCAGAGCCAGGCCTGGTTAGTACCTGAAGGGGTGACCATCAGGGAAGACCAGGTGCAGAAGGTCATGGAAGGAGCCCCGAGGAGGGGCAGTTGGTGAGAAGGTCACGGAAGGAGCCCCGGGAGGGGCAGCTGGTGAGCAGGCCTGGGCGTTGGGCTGAAGATTGTCGGAATGGTGGAAATGGAATGGCGGTGCGCACAGACGCAGTGGCTTTGCTTCGCCCAGGACGGTGCTATTTATGTTTAATGTTATTTGTACTGGACTCATGGGAGCTTGCAAGATCACATTCGTTGTACAATGACAATAAAGTTGAATTATTATTAAAGGAGCTGCATAAATGCAAGTTGTTGTTGTGTTATACTATATATGAACCATCCATAAGATCCCAGACTGTAACTCACTCCCACATATTTTTTATTCTAAACATAAAACACCCCACATCCCTCGATTAGATTCCAAGCTGTAACTCACTTCCATGTTTCTGTTTTTCAAAATATAAACCACTCGAACCTCTTGATTAGATTCCAGGCTGTAACTCACTCCCATATATATCTGCTATTCTATATACAAACCACCCAAACCCCTCGATTAGATTGCAGCAGCTGCAGGAGTGCCCTCTGGGGTGATTGCCTGAGTTTGTACTGCTGGCTCGGCATCAGATATCCCTTTCGTTAACTCTTTCCCCCATCCCTTCATCCACCATTGGTGGCAGAGCCTCCAGCTACCAATCCCCTCCCTAAATCCTCCCCTCTCCTCTCTCTACCTATAAAAACAGACTCAAATCCCATTTTTTCAATCAAGCTTTCAGTCACTCTTTCTGATCTCTCCCTTCACGGCTCAGTGTCCATTCCCTCACTTACATTACAAAGTGACTTTTTTTTATGTTAAAGGCACTATACAAATACAAGTTGCAGTTCCACTCCCTTCCCATTCATTCCCCCGCCCCCTTCACTTCCCTCCTTCCTCCCTCTCCCCTCATACCAGTCTTGCTGCTACTTGAAGTGATTCTGGCCATTGTTTACAGTGGGGAATTCCCGTCCTTATGAGAATTCCTGCTCACAATATGCAGTGGTTGGAAAAGGCTTTCGATAAGGTCCCGCATAAGAGATTAGCGTGTAAAGTTAAGGCACATGGGATTGGGGACAAGGTATTGACTTGGATAGAGAACTGGTTGGCGGACAGAAAGCAGAGAGTAGGAATTAACGGGTCTTTTTCCAAGTGGCAGGCAGTGACTAGTGGGGTACCGCAGGGATCGGTCCTTGGACCCCAGCTATTCACAATATACATTAATGATCTAGATAAGGGAACTAGATGTAATATCTCCAAGTTTGCAGATGACACAAAGCTGGGTGGGCGTGTGTGCTGCGAGGAGGATACTGAGAAACTCCAGGATGATTTGGATAGGTTGGGTGATTGGGCAGAAGCATGGCAGATGCAATATAACGTGTGTAATAATAATAAATAACTTCCAGAGGAAGTTATGTGCACATCACTTCCTGTGAACTGTGAACTCTGTGTATACATCACTTCCTGTGCATACGTCACTTCCTGTGTTTGGACTAGTATAAATACTGAACTGCTCAGTATGATCAGAGGGCTTCTCCTAGAGGCATGGTGAAGACTGCTCTTGTATATAGTTTAATTATAAGTTGCTTAAAGCTTACTTTAAAGTTCCTTGATGTGTGAGACTTTTTATTACATCAACGTGGATAAATGCGAGGTGTCAAAAACAGAAAGGCAGACTATTATCTGAATGGCAATAGATTGGGAGAAGGGGAAGTGCAACGAGACCTGGGTGTCCTTGTGCACCAGTCGCTGAAGGTAAGCATGCAGGTGCAGCAGGCGGTGAAGAAGGCAAATGGTATGTTGGCCTTCATAGCGAAAGGGTTTGAGTACAGGAGCAAGGATGTCCTGCTGTAGTTGTACAGGGCCTTGGTGAGACCACACCTTGAGTATTGTGTGCAGTTTTGGTCGCCTTATCTGAGGAAGGATGTTCTTGCCATGGAGGGAGTTCAGCGAAGATTCACAAGGCTGATCCCTGGGATGGCAGGAATGACGTATGAGGAGAGATTGGGTCGATTGGGCTTATACTGGAGTTTAGAAGAATGAGAGGGGATCTCATCGAAACTTATAAAATTCTGACAGGTCTGGACAAACTAGATGCAGGTAGAATGTTCCCGATGGTCGGAGAGTCCAGAACCAGGGGTCATAGTCTAAGGATAAGGGGTAAGCCATTTAGGACAGAGATGAGGAAGAATTTCTTCACCCAGAGAGTGCTGAACCTGTGGAATTCTCTACCACAGAAGGCAGTTGAGGCCAAGTCTTTAAATATATTCAAGAAGGAGTTAGATATATTTCTTAGAGCTAAAGGTATCAAGGGATATGGGGAGAAGGCAGGTACGGGGTACTGAGTTTGGATGATCAGCCATGATCTCATCGAATGGCGGAGCAGGCTCGAGGGGCCGAATGGCCTACTCCTGCTCCTATCTTCTATGTTTCTATGCTTCCAGTAGAAGCAGTATTTGGGTTCGTGCAATGTTAACGAACCAGTCCACAATAATCCGCAAGCAAACACAGGGACCAGGCCTCGAGAACAGAGTAATTGGCGAGTATAATAAACTATGTCAACCCCTCAATTAGACTCCAGCCTAGAACTCAGACCCGGATATCCATTATGCAGGAGACACTGTGCTTAGATAACAGCCTGTAACTCACTCTTGGGCATCATTTATATGATCATGTATATAAACAACTCAAACCCCTAGCTTAAATTCCTACGCAACGCACCATTGTCAGCTGAAAGGTCAGGTGCATGAGAATAGCCCAGGACAGCTCCCC